>NW_016158063.1:0-18582 GCF_001687245.7 Rhagoletis zephyria | reverse complement strand
CAGTAACTGTGCCACCTTTCTGAAATCTTTATTAAATAAGCAATTTGTTTATGTAATGTAAAGTTATAGCTCAGTACATTTTTTTTCACCCGAGATAGTCAAAGTTGGGGAAGAAACTATCATAAAGTTAAAAATCCAGAAATAGTCTTAATTTTATGATGGTTCCTTAATATATTTTAACTACATTGCATTTGAGTATGGAGAGGCAACTATCTGGAAGTATTTTACATAAAAAATTTACTAAGTATTGCCCGGTTTGTAGTTGCAGTTAAAGAAAACACATGAAAAGGCACGATTTTTTTTTAAATTCGAAAAAATGTAAATATTTCAAAAACGGTGACACTTTTACTTGAAAATTTTTTGTTTATCAGTGAGCTCACCCCCCACCTACCTTCCCCTAAAGTTTGGTACGTTACTTCTGGGACACCCTGTATACTCCCGGCCAGCTGATCGTACTACGCATTTTGTTGTTGCCCTTTTGTTTCCAAAATTTGTTTGTGGATGCGTTACCAAAGTATCTTGCTGTGCGTATGTATGTAGGTATGCGTGCTTGGATCTGCATTTCTGGTACCTGTTGCCCTTATAAAAGGTAGCATGTATGGATCTACAGAGGGGTGTGCGTCGAAGCCAAATATCTGAACGTTGATTGTTTGACGTTGAGAGTGCCTTTCGCTCGCGCCGTAGTCAGTAGTTCTTGTGGGTGTGCTGTGCGTTGATGAGGATTTTGGTTCAATTCCACCAGGATTGAGGTCCTTTTGCCCCGTACCGGCGACCTGGTAGATATTAAAGAAGTCATAAGTACATTTGTCATTGCATAATTTTTCTTAGGGGCTTTTCTTAGCGTTAGTCTCCATCTGCACTGGTCTTGCCTTGCATACATATGTACATATGTATATACTTTAGTATAAACAGTTCTGTACGCACATACATTGGAATTTATATGCACATGTGTGTTTAAAATAATTTCAAGGTGGCTTTCATCAAAACTTACCTCAAATTCCAAATAATTTTAGCCTAAAATTCAATAATAACCCGTTTAATTGACGGTATCAAAATCACGGAACCTAAAACCGCTAGTTGCACTTGCGTGAACCATTTTACGAAATTATATAACCGCTTATATACTTTCTTACAAGAAAACTGTAACACAGCACTTTTTTGACAAACTTTAAAACTCGCGTCCACTTGCACTTTATCGGCACCGTAACTTTCCTTTGACTCACTTCAGCCTCTTTCAGTGCCGTTTTATTGCACTTCGCCTGGCCGAAGTGGTCACTCATTTCTCATGTCACCACAGATCCGCGAAGTGAAAGTTCTTACTCAAGTTGAAGTTGTCCCACCACACACACATACACACGACCCACAACACACAAACACGTATACGCAAACGCACACTCAGAACTGCTTTATCGAACCGCTGGTCTAGCGAGGTTTCACCCCTTTTTCTTCAGATTTGGTATTGTATGGTGTATACAAGGAACATCGAAATTATACATACTAATACGGCCACACTAGCTGAACGGCTTCGTTACACGCTCGTACCCGCCGATGGCGCCTGCAACATGGAGCATGTACGTAAAAAAGTTTATAACACAGCCTGTCCTGGTTTTTTACCGCCCAACGTGTGGCTTCGACCCACGACCTAGAGCCGGGCTTTTAGTGCTTTGCTAGTGTTTCCAAACTAACCTCTAACTAAAAAACCTCTGGTCACATTTGTACACACAGGTTCTATCACAGAATAAGGTACTTGCTATATCTCACACCATAATTACTAATATTAAATTTATAACTAATCACAAATGAAAAGTCAACAAAATTGTGAATAAATAAGTTAGGTAAATATATAAGTAGATCACTAAATAACTAAAATGCATACCACAGAACCTGTAATAACATAGTCAAGTGGTAAAAAGAAAAATGTATAAAAATAAAAAATATCACAGAACTTATAATAACGTAGTCAAGTAAAAAAAACTGTATAAAAATAAATAAAAAAATGATGTATTATGGAACGAATTTCCGTCATCCCTTGTCAAATTTGGTTTGGAGACAAACCGGTTTCGGCGTTGTGCCATCTTCAACGAAACGAACGAACGAAAAATGACACTGAAGATGGCACAACGTCGAAACCGGTTTGTCTCCAAACCAAATTTGACAAGGGATGACGGAAATTCGTTCCATAATACATCATACACCCACCCTGTCGGAAACAACAACAACCAAAAAGGAAATAAAAAAATATCACAGAGTTTATGAATATGCGGTCAAGTGGGAAGAAAAATATCATAGTGAACTAAATAGATAATTAGTTACATAATAACAATAATAATAAATACATTGTAATGCAATCAAGCATACATTTTACCTTATATGAATTCGCCTTTTACTAATCTATTACAATTAAAAATTAAGAATTTCCGATATTGAAAATTGCAACCCTGTTGTGTGTACGAAAGCAGCTAACGTTAAGTCCAAAAGTGAAAAATAAATTGTCGTCATTCCATACGCGCCATTAAACTCGATCAGACGTTTTTCATTGTCAAAGTTTTTATTAAAAAGAGTTTGGTCTCCCGGGCTTCGGGCAAGTACAGACCCGGCAGAAAAATATATAACCTGCCCACACAACTCAAGCAGCTTCACCGTCCGACAACGCCGAATCTGCGAAACAGCGGCGCTTGTGTGCACGCAGCAGCGGAGGGCTAGGGCTCCATCGATTAGCAGCTACCATCAAAAGGAGTGCCTATACAGCATGCTAAGTGTGGTGTGTGGTAAGGCCTTTAAATGACGACCGTGTCCAGTATGGAGGCCCCCGGCGAGAAAAAAAGAAAAAACTTTCAAAAAATAATTAATAACAAAAAAAAAATAAAAATTAATACGTTTTTCTTTAAACGCACATAATTAAACAAATAAAATGAGATTAATTCTATTTAATTTACAAAATTTAAAAATCCAAATCCTATATTTGCGGTGGTGGTATATTACACACAAAAAAAAACGAAAAAAAGAAAAAAAATTTATACAAAAAATTAATTAAACACAAAATCAAAAAAAAATATTACACAAAGCGGTGGTAAATTCGAAAAACTTTGCAAATACAAAAATGAATGAATAAAAATTTAAAAATTAACATTATAACAAACTTTTTTTACAAAACGCGGTCGTACCAAAATTGAAAACAAGAAAAAGTTCATTATTGCTGTAAAACTTGGTGATGTGATGGCAGGTGTACCGGTGGTTGTAAAGAACAACAACAAATATACTTCAGTGCGTTAAAAACTAAAATGCGTGACTGTACAAAAGCAAACCAATCCACCCGGTACTTAGCCACTTTATTTTGGTCAGCCACTGAACGGTAACCACCGTTAAGCAGTGGTTGTAAGGACAACAACAAATATACTTCAGTGCGTTAAAAACTAAAATGCGTGACTGTACAAAAGCAAACCAATCCACCCGGTACTTAGCCACTTTAATATGTTGAACCACTGAACGGTAACCACCGTTAAGCAGCGGTTCTGAAACCACGTCACCAAACAACAACCGTCACAGCCGTTACATAGTGGTATGTAAAAACCACGCCACCAAGCAACAATAACAACAACATCGGCGCTAAAACAACAAGCAACATCAGCGAAGGCGTATAGACACTTAGCAACGGAGTCAACTAACGGGTGATTTTTTTGAGGTTAGGATTTTCATGCATTAGTATTTGACAGATCACGTGGGATTTCAGACATGGTGTCAAAGAGAAAGATGCTCAGTATGCTTTGACATTTCATCATGAATAGACTTACTAACGAGCAACGCTTGCAAATCATTGAATTTTATTACCAAAATCAGTGTTCGGTTCGCTTTACGTCCGATTTATGGTCTACATAATCGACCAAGTGAGCAAACAATTAATGCGATTGTGACCAAGTTTCGCACTCAGTTTACTTTATTGGACATTAAACCAACCACACGAATGCGTACAGTGCGTACAGAAGAGAATATTGCGTCTGTTTCTGAGAGTGTTGCTGAAGACCGTGAAATGTCGATTCGTCGCCGTTCGCAGCAATTGGGTTTGCGAAACACATTTCGAACCGAACACTGATTTTGGTAATAAAATTCAATGATTTGCAAGCGTTGCTCGTTAGTAAGTCTATTCATGATGAAATGTCAAAGCATACTGAGCATCTTTCTCTTTGACACCATGTCTGAAATCCCACGTGATCTGTCAAATACTAATGCATGAAAATCCTAACCTCAAAAAAATCACCCGTTAGTAACAACGGAATACATAACAACATGGCAGAAATGGTACAGCAGACAGCATATGTATAAGTATAAAATATACATTTATATGAGTTTAGACTAGATTTCGTTTTCTTATTTAAGTACAGTGTTGCATACAAAAATACAAATAATGCGATAAGATCCCTAATGATTCCATTTTTTTTAATACGTTTTTACATTTTCTTCCATATTGTCAATTCATACTTTTACATTATGCATACATTTTCCTGCATAATTTCAAATATTTTCTTAGAGCTTAAATACTTACATCAACTTTCCAATAGAGTTTGAAGTTTTTGGGTTACGTATTTGATACAATTCGTAATTTGTTTTCCTTGAATGAAAACACCGTGACATGAATAAATAATTTTTTTTACAATATTTCCGAAGTTTCGTAAAACTCACATACTGCTTTTTGATGTTTTCTCAAAACCCTGCCGTTAACCACTTACCTTTACGATTTTTTTATTTATTTGTGACCAATTTTACAAAAAATTTAACTTTTTCTGAAATATTTCAAATGTCTTATATATATGTATATATAAAATATTTTGCCCTACTGTGTCGACTACAAATTTATAAAATTTTGCCAAAAAAAGCAAATATGTACCATCTTTTTAATTGCATTTGAGACAGCACAAAGAAAAAGCAACATCCCTTTCCAATTGCATGGCTATAAACCTTTATTGCATGCCAAATTTTCAGCGGACTATAATATTTGACTATTATCTCAGTAAGTAATACATATATTCTTTTTCAACATTAGGGTGCGGTGAGCAGTGCTTGAACTTTTTGAGGTTACCAGTTATGTCAGATATTGAAATACAATTTATAGAATACCAATCTGATTTCTTTAAAATAACTAAGCGAATTTTGCAGAATCGACCACTGTCGACAAATACGGTTAAACTCAAAGAATACAAAGATTCGCTTATAACTTGTTATAATAAAATTGTATTACACGTAACCGATAACAGTTCAACACATAACCTGAAAGAAGTGCAAGCAAAGTTATCACGTTGCAAGGAGCTACTAGTGAAGTGCTTTGTTAGGTTAAATTGTCAGATACCAATTCCGAAGGATGCGTTAAGTCTTATATGCCAAACGAACGTAGTTGATTCGGAATCAGAAGAATTCGCTGATGCTGAGTCAGAAACATCGCTAGGTTTTTGTATCAAAAGAAGCTCATCACTTCCAGATTTAAAGCACTCATTATTTGTAGATAACACTCCACCAGCAGCTACCAGCTCACCTGATATAACCGATTTTTCAAAAAGTTTTTACAAAATGGCTACCATCGAACAGAAAACGTCAATTAGTCTATGTTCATCAATAATTAGAGAAGATTATAGTGGGGATCCGTTAGCGCTCGATTCTTTCCTCGATAAAATAAGTTTGATAGAAGACCTAGCTGAGGAAAACCTAACTAGTACCTTAATGGCATTTTTAAAATCTAAATTAGAAGGAAAAACTCGCGAAGCATTACCGACGCAAATACTATCAGTTAATGACATCAAAATTGCTCTACGTGGAAGGATTAAACCTGATAATTTCAAAGTTGTTGCAGGAAAAATTTCGGCGTTACATGTCAACAATAATAACTATACCGATTTTGCTAAACGCGTAGAAGAACTGGCGGACTCTTTAGAGCGTTCCTTAATTATTGAAGGAATGAATCAACAAAAAGCTTACGAAATGGCCGTTGAGCAAACCGTAAATGTTTGTCGAAATGCCAAGTCGGATCTAGTCAAGTCGATACTTGCTTCAACAACATTTTCCGATTCCAAAGACGTAGTAGCAAAGCTGATAGTCGGGAAAAACAACGAAGTAAAGGAGCATCCGGTTTTAGCATTTCGCACACGTGGCAGTAATTTTTCCAGAAATTTCGTGGTAGTTTTCGTGGGCATAGTAATTATAACCCGAATCGCAATTTTACTGGTTATAGGAACAGGTCTCCTTCAGGCAATGGAAATCAGCGCTATCGACCCGCTAACGGAAACACCTACCAAGGTGGCAACAACAATAACCGTTTTAACAATAATCGTGGTAACAATAGGAATAGCAGCAATACTAGTAGATCTTCGAACAACAGGGGTAGAAGTGCAAATTACCGTGCTTTAAACGCTCACGCCCCTCAGGAGCGAACACTGGGGGAGCAGGAGCTAGACAACTAAATGATTTTTCGATAACAGAAGGCATTTACTGCTTAAATCTAAATTATTCTGATTTTATTTAATTACAAATTTCCGGGTCAAATAAATTATGCATATTTTTGGTCGACACGCAGGCCGACATTTCTTTAATTAAAATTTCAAGTTTTAACAAAAATTTTCGAATTCATTCAAATGATTACATCCGCATCACGGGCGTTACTTTGAACACTGTTTCCACTCTCGGTAAAATTACGACAAATGTAACTTTTTCTGACTTTTTTATAAAACATACGTTACATGTGGTTAATGACAAGTTTAACATCCCTGCAGACGGTATATTGGGTAAAGACTTCTTGAAAGTCAATAAATGCGTTATCAGCTATGCAAGCAATTGCATTTCCCTCTGGGTAGGTAACAAAAAAGTCGCGATTCCGATTCTTCACGGAACTGAAAGCGATACCTGCGTAATTCCACCTAGATGCGAAGTTTTTCGACTTTTTAATTTAGGAAGTTCACCGAAACCACTTTTTGTGGAGTCACAAGAAATTGATAACGGTGTATTCACGGCAAGGTGCATAATTAGTACAAGTAACCCAATCGTCAAAGTCATAAATACCACAAATGACATAAAATACGTAAAGAACTGTATCATCCGGACTGAAAATCTCTCTAATTCCTATGTTTATTCCATTAATAAGACAAGAAACGATGACAACCGGACAAAAGAACTGATTAAGACTTTGAAAAAACAAATTCCTAGTTACGCTGAAAGCGAATTGTTCAACTTGTGCGTAGATTACGCAGATATATTTGCCCTTGCGGACGACAAAATGACATTAAACAACTTTTACGAACAAAAACTGAGATTGACAGACAACAACCCAGTTTATATTAAAAATTACCGTTTACCATATTCCCGGCGTGAGGAAATCAACCGCCAAGTTAATAAGTTATTAAAAAGGGAATTAATCGAAGAAAGTTACTCGAGTTATAATAGCCCTTTAATTGTTGTTCCGAAAAAAGACACTAATGGCCAAAAAGCGTACCGCATGTGCGTCGATTTCCGTGCTGTTAATAAGAAACTGATTGCCGATAAGTTCCCTCTTGCGCGAATAGATGCCATTTTTCAACTTTAGACTTCTTTTCAGGATTTCATCAAATCCCTTTGCATGTTGACTCTCGTGACGTAACATCATTTAGCACCGAACGAGGAGCATTTAGGTGGAAAGTATTACCGTTTGGTTTAAACGTAGCACCAAACTCATTCTCACGAATGATGACAATTGCTTTTTCCGGTATTCCGCCCAATGTGGCATTTCTTTACGTCGACGATATAATCGTAATTGGTTGTAGCGAGGCACACCACATAAAAAATTTATAAAAAGTTTTCAATACATGCAGAGCTTTCAACTTAAAACTCAACCCAAATAAATGCAATTTTCTCCGGCCAGAAGTTACATTCTTAAGCAGGGATCACACGATTTGTACATTTGTACACAAAATGCCGAATTTAGATTTGTCCACATTTGCGCATTTGGATAGCAATGTACAAATGATTTGTTTTGCGACCAGACGATTTGGCACACATTTGCGCACAGCAGTAAAGTGACAAATATTGTCCAAATTCATTCACACGATTTAACCATTTGGTCATAAATACTTAAACAGCTGATCCGGTGTCAACCATACTTTTGCATTTATGATTTCGTGAGATTTGAAGTGAAATAAACAAAAATAATATATACGCACAGGTACTCAGAATTTTAAATACACCCTCAAAATCTGGGCTAAAAAACGCATTTTTCATAGGTTGAAGCATATACTTGCTCGTAACTTTATTTCTGTTTGCCCGATGAAAAATACTTACATCTGCCATTTAAGAGAAAACATTTCGTTGTTTACAACCATTTATAAATGGTTAATTTATCTTGAGAATGGGCACCCTATGTATGTATACTAGTTAACAAAATGAAAAAATGTTAAAAATTAAAATTTTGCATATCGATGGCTGAGTGGAAGATCGACCTATCTCGAAGCCAGTTCAAAAACGCCCTGTCTCTGAAAATTTTTCAAGAACGCCCTACTTCAAAGTTTGATTGAAAAACGCCCTATTTCAGAATTTGGTTGAATAACGCCCTATCTCAGAATTCATTTCAAAAACGCCCTATCTCAAACGAAAATACATTGAAAATAAGCTGATATAGGGCGTTTTTGAATCGGCAGCTGAGATAGGCCGTTTTTCAATGAAATTCTGAAGTAGGGCGTTCTTGAAAAGTTGTCTGAGATAGCGCGTTGTTAAAAAATTTTCTGAGATAGGGCGTTTTCGAACTGGTTGCCGAGATGGATCGATCTTCCACTCAGCCATCGATATACTCTGTAAGATTCCTTTCAGTGATCGGACTTCTACCACATTGTTGTAGATCTGCCACCTACCACACAAGGTCTGAAATCTACCACATATTCGCGTTTTTGAGTAGTTTTATTTTTGCTCAACATAATTTTCTTAATTTTAAGAGCAAAAATTGTCCAACACTAAACACTAACAACAGGCAGAATGGGAGGATAAAATAAACTGTGAAATAGTAAATTTTCTCAATATTCAATTTTTCGACATCAAACATGGTTTTATTGTGTTAAATTGCAAAACATATGATTTATAAAAAGAATTAATAGCGAAAATGATAAAAACCGGCTATTTTGTGAAAGCATTAGCAAATTTCAGTGCATCTCAAATTTCTAAAGCGTTGTTTACTTTTACTTGAGAATTGTCAAAATCGGCAAATCCCAAGCAGCATTTTTGGAACGAGCCACATTTGTTCGCTACATCGTGATGTGATAAAAAGAAAAGCTGGCAGCGCTCTGCAAGGTTGCAGAAATCTTTCAAAATATGTTCGAAACTGTAAAGGAAAAAAATTGCCAAAACCTACGCAATTTTTATCAACTTCAATCTGGCACTTTATTATACTAAAATTAATTTTGTTTTAGACTCTAATTAAAATGTTTGCAATTTAGGAGAAACCAGATCTACCAGATTTTTTGAAATCTACCACATTTTTTTGAAATCTACCACATTTTTTTTAGATTCTACCACACAAATTTTTTTTAAGTCCGATCACTGATTCCTTTGCCATTTCTTAAGATAAATTATCAATTTAAACATTGTTGTAAGCAGCGAAATGTCTTATCTTGAATCACATACATAAATACGTATTTTTCACCGGGTAAACAGAAAAAAAGTTACGAGCAAGTATACCTGTGCGTCACCCTTTGAAAAACGCGGTTTTTGAAATTCTGAGTATGCAGATTTTACTGCTTGAATAGACCTTCAACAAGTGTGAACATCGAAAAAACTATATACATTTTTTTTTGTCACACAGTGTAAATTAGATCGTCTTTAATAATCTGTATATCGCCGTTTAAAGTACAAAACCGCGTATCAACAAAATGCAAAGCTGCCTATGTGAGGTTGCATAAATTATTGTCTAGATAGTAAAAACACTCATATTTCAAAATGGTTCTCTTTTTTATAAAGCAATCGCATTTCTGGATAGTATATTTCAGGACGAATGGATAAGGATTAAGCCAAGAGTTTGTGTGAGCAAATTCAATTTTTGGCAGCCAATGTCAGTTACGCGATTTTGCAGAGTGACGATACGCGGTTTTGTACTTTATACGACGATATGCATGTATGTATACATATATGTATAGCCAGCAAAAACTGCGGAAAGAGATCCGAAAACTGAAAGAAAGGTGAATAGTAAAGTGCCACGAAGGGTTGTGAAGCGAATACTTTTCCGGTTGGATTTCTGAATTTTTTCATTCTGAACTTCAAATATGCTTTTTCATAGTTAATTATACTCAGAAATTAATTATACTTTTAATATGTTCGTCTGTCGGCATAAGAACCTGGGACCTCATGAAGGTTACAAATAGTCGCACGCTTCTCTGCACACTCAGCTACTGTCGAATACGTATATGTACATGTTTCAGTTTGAGCAAATATTTTAAAATTATTGTTTTCAAATAACGTGATATTTTTCGGTACTTTTCGGATACGAATATTATATTAAATAATAAAATTTTACCAAAATTGGAAAATACAAAGGTTCACAAGCACGAAATGGCAATACCGCTCAACAATATTTGTATATTTGTCACTGGCATTTGTCATCAAGTGGCAAATCAGATATTTGGTCATTTGCGTAATTTTTATTTGGCTTATGTAGCAGCATTGCGTTCACACGATTTGGCCACCAGGGTTGTTTTTCATTTGCCACAAGAAGGCAAATATTTGGCTTTTCTGATAAATGACAAATGTAATTTAGCGTTCATATGATTTGTCTATGAATTTGACAAATTTTTAGCCAAATGTACAAATCGTGTGATCCCAGCTTAAGGCCATAAATGTTCAGCCAAAGGTCTGTTGTCAGATGACACCAAAATAAATGCAGTTAAAAAATATACAAAACCGACTGACAATGACGCGGGTAGACCATTCGTCGCATTTGCTAATCATTACAGACGGTTTATACCAAAGTTTGCGTCTCTGGCAGCGCCTTTAAATCAATTAAGATTATACAGACAACTCAACTCAGACAGTAAAAGTTTATGACAAATTTGCATACAATTTTTCAAAAAAGGTCCCGCGTATTAGATTACTAATATTTTATGATAATAATAATAAAATTTCTACTTTAAAAAATTATGCGCATATAAAACATAAGAAACTCGAGTTAATTAATGTTGAGACTGCTAACGAAATAATGAATTTGGAGGATTTATTTTCGAGGCTAGAACGAGAAGCCAGCAATCACAACATTTAAAGCATTGAATGGCCTAAAGATGATGTATTTTTTAAACATTTTTCTATTACAAACGTTAAAACCAGCGGAAAAAAATTGTAAAGTCTTTACAAATTATACTAACAGATACCGTAGAAACTATCACTGATGACGACAAAAAATTAAAACTAATGACAATTTACCACGACGACCCGATCGCAGGCGGACACTGCGGAATGAAAAACTTGTACGTGAAAATTCGAACAAAATATTATTCGCAACACATGACCCGTGACATTGCGAAATTTGTCAAAAACTGCGATAAGTGTCTTTTGAATAAAGTCAAACCCAAAATAAAAGAAAATTTAATTCTAACTCCAACCCCTATTAAATCATTTGATATACTAGTGATAGACGCGATAGGACCTTTACCAGAATCCAAATATGGCAACAAGTTCGCTGTTACTATGATTTGTGATCTAACAAAATATCTGGTAACAGTAGCTATACCAGATAAATCTGCTAAAACTATTGCTTCTGCTATCTTTGAAACCTTTATATTAACTTATGGCGTCATGAATTCAATTAAATCACACTTAGGAACGGAATTTAAAAACGAAATTTTATCGGAGCTGACCAAACTTTTAAATACTAAGCACGATTTTTTAACAGCACACCACCACGAAACTGTTGGCACAATAGAATGGAACCATAGAGTTTTCAACGAGTACTTGCGCGCATATATGAACGAAACATATGCTGCACAGTTTTTGATAATAAATTTACCCCTTTTGAATTACTTTTTGGTAAAAAGGCCATTTTACCACATGAATTGCAAAAGATTGAAATATACCCAATCTATAACGTTGAAAATTATGCTAAGGAAGTAAAATATCGTATGCAAAAATCGCAGGCGTTAGCTACAGAGTTGATTAACAAACATAAAATCCGAAGAAAACAAACTTACGACACACATGCACGTCCTTTACTCGTAAACAAAAATGATATGGTTTCACTTCAAAAGAAGCCCCGTGACATACGTAGTGACGGAAGTAGACGGTGTGAACGTAATAAGACAAAAACAAATTAAGAACTGTTCACAAAAACAGAACCCAAAAAGTTACCTAAACGGCGAGATCTTATCAATTTTAAAAATTTTCATTTCATTCAATTTTATATTACTAATTGTAATACCCGTCAAATGAGTACACACTTTTAGAATCTGAATTTACACTTTATTGTTCACTTAGCACGTGCTACAATCGCAGCGCATCGAATACATACTGAATATCAAAATGTCATTTCTCTCTCTATGCCTCATTGCTGTCAGTGTTCTTTGGCATGGGTTGCCACCCCATCGCTGTCAGTGTTCTTTGGACTGGGTTGCCACACCCCTCCTTTGTTCACTAGTTTGAGTTTCAACCCTTGACCACTAGCTGGAGTTACTTGAGCCGGAGTGGGGGTTGTCGGTCATCCCGCGTCGTACCTGTGGATGAAACAGATGGCAGTGGCGCGGCCACCGATTGAGATGCTGAATGAGTATTATGTGGATCGGCCCCCGTGCCGGCTGGTATTTTCTTTAAATGAGCTACGTTCCTCATCAGAGCTCGACCCCCTCCAACTACCTTAACGATATTTCCCTTCCTTTCCATGACCTCATATTCTGTGGTGTCAAAATTAGGAGTGAGTTTGTGTGGAAACACGACATTCTTCAGATAAACTTTGTCCCCCACTTCTATGTCTACTTCCTTCGCCCCTCTCTTCCTATCAGCTGCCACTTTCCCTTTATGTTTACTCACACAGTCCCTATCCTTTTCCACCGAATCCGAAAACTCCCCGACTAAATCCTGAATGCTAGGTATTTTATCACGAATTACGCGCCCGAACATTAATTCGGATGGAGCTGTGCCTGTGCTGCCATGTGGAGTCACGTTATACATAAGCATGAAGTTTTGTATTGCTTCTTTGTAATTTTTCTTATCGAGCTGGGCGATTTTCAATCGTTTATCTAGATTTTTATTCATGTTTTCTACCTCTCCATTGGCCTGGGGCCAATATGGAGGTGTTTGAATTTGCTGTATACCACACGCTTGACAATATTGCTGAAACTCCATGCTTACGTATTGCCTACCATTGTCGGTCCGTAAGTATTTAGGGAACCCAAGTCTACTAAAAATTTCTTTCATTGAATCGATAATGGTTGGTCCATGTACTTCGAGTAATAATCTATCAAGACAAGTATATATTCATTATTTGGCAAGGGGCCTAGAAGATCTGTAGCCACACAAGTCCACGGTGACGTGGGAAATGGAGTCCTATCCATCGGAGCTGGATTTGATTCTTTCGACACCAAAATGCAGTCCCGACAATTCTTTACAAATTTTTCGACTTCGCGATCTACCAGTGGCCACCAGACTTTTGATCTCACCCGACGCTTCATAACAGATTCCCCTGGGTGGCCCTCATGTGCCAATTCAAGGACTTTTTGTCGTAACGCGGACGGAATAATTATGCGCGTTGCCCTCAGGAGAATACTTCCTACTGTAGAAAGCTCAAATCGAAAAGGATACAACCTGTTTGTAATTGCCCTTTCCCAAGAATCATTACTCATACACGACATCGCATCAACGATCTCCTCATCTTGTGAGCTATATTCTGCCACTTCTGAGATGGCCATCGAAATTGGCACAGCATTTTCAATCACTCGCAGAATGTTGTGTTCACCCTCATAGTCCAAACACCGCGTCTCTGTTGGCTGGCATAGCCNAACGCCAATACCATCGGTGATATCCACGGACTGTGGCCAATCACCGGTTCAATAACATCCTGGCTTAGAGCTTCCTCAAGTTTAGTTAATACTTTTTCTTCTAAAGCAACCGGGATTCGCCTCATGGGTTGTTGTACCGGTTTCACTTCCGGGTTAATAGACAATTTAATTACTACCCCTTTCCATTTCGGAAACGGTTTTAAGGGCTCAATGTGATTTACGTTGGACCCGAGTTGTAAAACATTCAATATAATCGCGGTTTCCTTACCAAGCAATGATTGTTTCCCATTTTCAATAACAAAAAATGTGGCAATCACTTCGGGATTTGCCTTGACAGATATCGGAGCCTCAAAAACACAAATTACCTTAAGTAATTGGTCAGAGGCGTAACTCCTGAATTGAGTATGCGAATTTGGGCGAACGTTAAAAATAGTAGCCTTTTTCCGTTGTAAATACAACCAGTCGGCTTGACTTATCAGGTTAAAACGCGACCCAGAGTCGATTATTAAAGAAATTGCCTGGCCGCCGATCTTTCCCTGTATTGTCTCTTCTTCGTCTCCGCTCAATATTTTAAAACAATTACTTTCCGAATTATGCTCCTCTGGATCATCGTTGACCAATCGAATGTTACTATACCGACGTTTGGGGTTAACGTTTTTAGATTGTACCAATTGCCGCTTCAAACTAGTCCGACACTTTCTAGCAAAATGGCCTATACGACCACATTTATTACATTTCTTTGATTTGGCTAAGCAAGATGGGCTATTGTCGTTATGGCCCTTTTTGCCACATCTACCACATTCATTAGCTTGGGTAGTCGGGACCCGTGACTGATATTTAATTTTGTTAACTGCATTAGTTGCGTTTGAGTCCGACTTCATGGATTCTGACTGTTTACTAATTTGTTCATCCACCTGGCATGCCCCGATGACTTCATCCAGGGTTAGTTCCTTTTCTAGAAGTTTCTTCTTCAGTTCTGTCGACGCCCAGACGTCGATGATTTTCTCTTTTAGGCAAATTTCTTCAATCTCGACTTTTGTGGAACCAAACGAACATTTGTTCATCTGCTGACGCAACCTTAAAACAAATTTAGCAAAAGTTTCCCCCTCGGTGGGGCAAAGGGTTCTAAATAAATGCCTCTCAAAGGTGGAGTTTTGCTTAGGGGAAAAATAAGCATTGAGCTTGTCAACTAAAACTTTATAAACATCGTTTCCGACTTTTTCATCATATTCTTCAATAGCCCCTGGCAGGGAGTACGCTACGGTTTGTAATTGGATACCAGCTAAATGTAAAAGCTTATTTTTCTTTTGTTTCACTGACTTGATGTCTTCCGATTCCAAATAGATCTCAAACGCGCGTAACCATTTCTCCCATTCAATGCGCAATACTGACTTTTCAATAGTTTCGCAAAGAAATGGCCTAATGGTGTGCTCTGTCATGATGTACGTGTAGTCTGGAATATAAACAAATTGAAACAGAAAAAAAAGTTATATATATGTACATATAAATAATTTCCCAGGCATGCATAAACTATGCATGTAATTAAACACATACGGTTGCATCTATTCCCCATTACCAACACATCATATTTTGACCTTTGTCAATAAACTAACCCTGGTAAATAGTGCGTATGCAACAGTTTCCGGCTTGTTTTNAAAAAAATTTCCAGCCCGCGTTTATGCGTTGCTTCTGACCTTTGTCAGATAATCGGCTTGTATTACATACACGGCCCCTGACATTTGTCAGATAAATGTTTTTCAGCTCGCCCCTTATGCGCAGCTTCTGACCTTTGTCAGATGATCGCTATTAACTCTTTTAGTTAATATTTTGATACACACGAATAGTGGGAAACAGTGGAGCACCAAATCGCAAATGAGTAATTAACAACAGAAACAATTAACATTTTTGTTTACAAGCTTTTAAAATGTCATGTTATTGTTTTTCGTCTTTGATTTTCTGGCTTTCTATGCAGCCAGTGCGCTGAATTTACCATCAGCGATTTGACACTTTCCCCCTCACATTCGCTGTGCATTCTCTGTCTGTTAGATATTTTTCCACCAAACTTTCCGTTCTTCTTTTTTTTCCTTTAAATGTTCATTTCACGAGGCCAGCTCAACGACCACACATATACATACATATGTTCGTATGTGCGAACACCTGTCGCTACTGCACAACACCGGCAATTTAGCACGCAAAATGTTTACACCACTATTTTGTCTGTTGTTTTCTTGCTTTTTCTTTTTGTATATTCTTATGTTAATTTATTTTGTAGTTATTTTACTCGTCGCCACTGTAATACCCGTCAAATGAGTACACACTTTTAGAATCTGAATTTACACTTTATTGTTCACTTAGCACGTGCTACAATCGCAGCGCATCGAATACATACTGAATATCAAAATGTCATTTCTCTCTCTATGCCTCATTGCTGTCAGTGTTCTTTGGCATGGGTTGCCACCCCATCGCTGTCAGTGTTCTTTGGACTGGGTTGCCACACTAATCAAAGCTAAAATTTTAATACTTATATCATATAAAATTAATTATCAAAATCTGCACATTACTGTGTTCCAAATTCAAAAGCACGAATATATGTAAAAGTTCCAATTTTCAAACATTTAAAAATACTTAATCTAAATTTAATGTATAAAACCAAAACTTAAATTATCATGTTTTCATATACTGTTAAAGTAGCCACTTGGCTTAAAGAAAAATCTGTGTATAAATATTCACACAACAAAAAAATAAAATCTTAAATTTCAATATTATTTTATCATTCCTACTAAATCGCATATAAAAACCTTAGGTATAGTTAATTCACTATACGATATAAGCGTTAATCACCTAAAATAACATACAGTACCAGTTTGACCGAGCTTTGCCCGGAGTGCATATACTTTTTAAAGTTTTCAAGATTTGGATAGCTTTAAAAAAATATTTTAGAATTGTAAAAAATGGATTTCGATATCTAGTAAGTAAATCTCTTACTCTAAAATTTAGGTGGAAACCCCATTCCGAAATACGTTGGAATCCATAGTACAAGTCTTAAGCGTATATGTGCTGTGTATACTTACAAAAAATGCTGATTGAAATTAACAAAATACAAATTTGTATTACACAGAAGCGTTGCAACCTTGATCGAAAATATTTTCTGACCAAAGTTCTAAACAATACCTTTCATTTGATATCCATATTGCGATGTCTTAGATAAATTGTGAAGAATAGAAAATAACTGGCAACCTTAAACTATTATCCTAAGGGATAACATTTTGTATATAGGGAAAGCATTGTTTAAGAAGCTTCTCTTGGTACCCATGAATAGTAATATTTTACTTTTTTTCTAAACAACATTTAAAATAAACTTGCGATTCAAAATAGGTGGCAACCCTCTTAATAATATTTTTGAATTAGGGATCTTTAAAATACCTTCCATTTGATACCCATATTATGATTTTTTAATTAATTGTAACTAATTTCGAATAGGTGGCAACCTTATACGAGTCTTCTCGGAGATTATGCCTATAAAGATAATTTTGAAATCCAAAACATTATCTGTGCACAAAATTTCATCAAAATCGTTAGAGCCGTTTCCGAGAACCGTATGGATATCTTCTTCTTCTTCTATCTATATTAATAAAAATGTTGTGTTCGTATGTCACGGTCGTCAAAACTCGAGAACGGCTGAACCGATTTGAATAATTTTTTTTTTGTATTGTTCGGTATAATACCAGAACCAACGATATCGTAAAAAGTTGGAGGGTTGCCACCTATTTGAAAATTTTTAAACCCAATTATATTGATAAAATAAGTATATTGTTACAATATGGGTATCAAATTAAAGAGTTTTTAGAAAGATANAAGTTGGAGGGTTGCCACCTATTTGAAAATTTTTAAACCCAATTATATTGATAAAATAAGTATATTGTTACAATATGGGTATCAAATTAAAGAGTTTTTAGAAAGATAACTACTGGAAATATTTTTGACGAGGGTTGCCACCTATTTGAAAATTTTTAAACCCAATTATATTGATAAAATAAGTATATTGTTACAATATGGGTATCAAATTAAAGAGTTTTTAGAAAGATAACTACTGGAAATATTTTTGACGAGGGTTGCCACCTATTTGAAAATTTTTAAACCCAATTATATTGATAAAATAAGTATATTGTTACAATATGGGTATCAAATTAAAGAGTTTTTAGAAAGATAACTACTGGAAATATTTTTGACGAGGGTTGCCACCTATTTGAAAATTTTTAAACCCAATTATATTGATAAAATAAGTATATTGTTACAATATGGGTATCAAATTAAAGAGTTTTTAGAAAGATAACTACTGGAAATATTTTTGACGAGGGTTGCCACCTATTTGAAAATTTTTAAACCCAATTATATTGATAAAATAAGTATATTGTTACAATATGGGTATCAAATTAAAGAGTTTTTAGAAAGATAACTACTGGAAATATTTTTGACGAGGGTTGCCACCTATTTGAAAATTTTAACTCAGACAAATTGATAAAATAAATGAATAATTGCCATGTGGGTGTAAAACTATAAAGTTTTAAGAAGGCGTACAGCTGAAAATATGTTTGAAGAGTGTTGCCAC
>NW_016158062.1:135975-168013 GCF_001687245.7 Rhagoletis zephyria | reverse complement strand
ACACCAGCTCCTAAAATGCGCCACTTTTTTCATTTGGTTCACAAATAGCTCCACGTTAACAAATGTCATTAAAATTATTCAGGCGACATTCTGAGTAGTGATGTGCTGAATTCTCGGTACCCAGTACTTGAAAAAAATTTCGGTACCCAATACTTCCTTTTCGGTACCCGATACTGATTCGACCCACTAAACTTTCGTCATTATATCTGTGCTGTTCAATTCAAGTAGCTTAAGTCACTTTAGATGGGTTGACTTTGAATTAAAAAAAAAAATCAGTTTCCTTTGAAATTGTTTTATATTTTAATTAAGATTCTATTATGGGGCATCTTGAACTACATCTTTGGCTAGTTAAACGTTAAAATATTGTTTGGGAATCCAATGAAATGTGGCTTTAAAGGGAAAAGGACCTATCTCGACATAGGCTACTTTTGTGGGTAAAAATTATTGATATTTTATAAGACATCGCCTAAAAAACCAAAAAACGAAAAATTCAGATACGCCGGTAACACCACCTTATTAAATTCGCCCTGATACTGATGTCGCAAAACACACTCTCGCCTTCTTTTACTTATCGCAACCGTCTTTCCAATTGCAATAGTTCTGGTGGCAATATTATTTATTTTTAATAGCTGACACTATATGTATGTGTACATATAACTCATATTTTTGGCTGTTGCGCGCTTTTATTAGAAATTCCAAGATTTCGGTACCGAGCATCGAAAGTATTTGATACTTTTTAAATCGTTACCGAGTATCGATCAATACTTAAAAGTAGCGACTCAGCACATCACAAATTCTGAGAGCAATTTACAGTGGTCCAAAGAATTCACCAAAAAATGAATATTGAATACACCACACAGTAGCTTTGTTTCTTTACAGATAGCCGCATTTACACAAGGTAGTATTAGCCGAATCACGATCCAGAAAATAAAGGTCGCGCCATTCGCGGACCGCTAACCCTCTCTTCGTCGATTTGACAGCATCCACCCAATCGCTGACGTCATAAAATACTTTTGTTTACATTCACTGTTGCTAACTGGATGCTTTTCGCGCCAAATTTAGTGGGCATTCAAAACGCGAAAATTTTTGAGTTTGGTGCTTGGTGCGTTTTTGGTACTTTTGTTTTTAGTTTGAGGACACCAAACTAGAAAATCTTAAAAAAATGGAAGCAAAATTTATAGCAATTTTAACAAAATCATGGCACAGTGACATAAGCGACAGCAAAATATGTGGCAGTACCTTCAATCATGCCAGAAGAAATCGACCGTCGTGCAAGAAACATTGATTTTTATTAATTTGATTCGGAATCCTTACAATAAAATTATGTATGTATATAAAGTACATAAAATATACCAATAAAAATTTGGGTGCTTTTTCAAATTCAAAACTTGGCAATACTGCCTTTTGTTCGATGCTTCCTCTTTTTCTTGTCGAGTTCGTCTTGCTCTCTCATTCTGGTATTTTTTGACGTCACGGCCAGTTGCTCTCAGCTCGATTGGCGCAATCTTGTGTTCTATTATTCTTGTAGCCGAATATAAGTAAAAAATTACAAAAGCAAATTACAAGAAACACATAATTTTCACGTTATGCGGTGAAAAACTCAGCTGTTGCTCCAACTTTAGACAGATTACTTTGATTTGCTTCTTTTACGTATTTTTGTATTTTTTGATAAAAATGGGCGATTTATTTAATTTGATAAAGTGTGGCAAAACCTGAGTATTTGTGAACAATTTTTAAACATAAAATGCGATTAAAAATTCGCAGCAATTACATATGTTCAGTTGTCAATAGCATCGGTCAGTTGTTTACTAGCTAGTTTCTGCTAGTTTGTGTTTCTTGACTTTTTCTATATTTCACTCGCTGTGAGCGTAATTCTGTAATTCTCTCTCTTCCCATTCTTCTTCCTGATAATGATCTGCTAGGAAAGTAAAGAAACAAAGCTAGTGTGTGTGTACATAATACACTGCCTGTTTTAATATGAGCTTATTATACATACCACAAGTAGAGCTGCTATCAGTGTTGCCGTTTTGATAAATTGGTAGTTTCACTTCAGGGCTGTTCTGGTTTCGTTCGAAATTGATTTCCAATCGATTTGGATTTCCGTTTCCAAATTTTAAAGAAAATAAATCCTATTCGAAATGTCAAAAATGCATTGAGCTGTTGTTGCATAGTATTCGTTTATTAGAACATTTGTACAAATTTTAAATAAATTTTGTCGAATGGCGGTAATACAATGGTGATGTGAAAGTAGAAAAGCGTACTGAAAGTGTGCTAAAATAGCCTAAAACTCGTACCGAAATATTAAGATTATGTTGCTGACATTCCGTAATTTTATTGCATCATGGTTAAATGAAAACAAATAAATAAAAATAAAATTGCGCGAGCACAGTAATACATTTTTTTTGTTACCAAAGATAAAATGTTTATATCGATTGTATTTTTTTTACATTTTAGACATAAAATAATTGATATAAATTGAATTAATATCAAAGATTTATACTTTTACATGAAGTAAAATCAGAAACGAAATAAAATATCAATATCTGATGATTAAAAAAAATTGGTAGTTTGGAAACTGATTCGGTAGGATTTTTTGTTCCTAAAAATATTGTCGAGTGGTAACACTGGTTGGTATATTTAATACACCAGTGGTGAAATATGCATCAATAAGGCGCCCCTACACGCTTAAAGTTTGTTTGGGTACGAACAACAGCGAGAATTTTTTCTACATAACATAGGCGAACGCTGATTTGATTTCTTCTTTTCGTACGCGAACGTTAACAAAACATGTTGAAATGTAAGCATACTGACTCTTTCTGCTTTGCACAGTCTCGAAATAACCGGTGAGTGCCTTCAAATACTATGCATGAATCTACTTTCATTACAAAAATCAGTTTTATACCAAATTCTCAAACTGAATTGTGTCTAGGGCAAAATAAATACACCGTTCTTGGCTTGGTAAAGTTTTCAACGACGACCATATTTTCAAAGTATTATAAAAGGAAGGCTAAGTTCACAACCTAGAGTAATAGCGTTTCGCGATGCAATGGAAATCGCTCAATCCAAAGAAACTTCTTCGCCAGCATAATCGCTGGCGATTAAAACGTAGCTAGTGTTTAAATTGCAGCAAAATTATACACGACTAATTTTTTATAATAGGGGAGTTTACGATGAGTAGCATTTTATATTTAAAGTTGCTACTTACCAATCTAGCACATATTTTGTTGTTGGGAAAGCAACAAAACGTGTGATACATTGCTACGTAGGGATTCCCCTAATATATTTTTTTTGTATCCACAACCCTTTGACAATTTATACCGAAACTTAAGCATATTGGTATATAATAGCAGTAGAAGAGATGTTTAATTTATTATATAAATATGTACATATGTATATTTTTTATTTATTTGGGCTTTAAGTATGAGAAAAAGCTTTTTTTAACAAACTGCATAATTTTTATTTTCTTGCACAGCGATAAACACCAAAGACTGTGTAAATATTGGTTAGAAGCGATATTTATGTATTCTCGCTACGCTAATACGTTAGGTTGTAAACTTAGCCTAATACAGAAACTCAGCTGGACGCCATATTAAAGCTGTATGACTATTATTTAACTAATTTAACAATTTCATTATGTACATTAGCTCAACTATGCCACTTTATGTGTATTTTCGAACCTTTTTTAAACAGCGCATCTCTTAAAAATTTAATAATGGCGAAAAATTCATTGCTTTCAAAATATAAGTTTTTCCAGATTTATTTCAAAATCTTCAAATCCTTATAAATTTTGAGGCGCTCGAGTTTTAGAGGGGGTAGTACCGAAATTCACTCGACAGAATGTACCTCGTTTTTAAATTAGGAACTCACATTCATATATATTCGCGATTTTCTTGCCTGCATATTACGAAAAGGAATGCTGAGATTTATAAAAAGAATTCCAAGTCGCGCAGATTAAAAAAGAGCTTCGGTGTAAATTTTATGTCTGAGTTAATTTTAAATTTGATTAGTAGTAAATTTTATTCCTCGAATCCTTTTGTACTCTTCACATTCATGAAAATATATTTATGCTAGAATATGATGTAAATTCTTTACCATTATGGTGTATGATTTGAGCCAATACCAATACGTATTTTACACCAACGGAGTTTATATTATGTTCTAGAAACAAGAAAACTTGTATACCACTGGCATAATATATATGCCGAAAATCAGTAAAAAAAATTGACGGTAGGTGTAAATAATGCACGAAAAAGCGGCATAACCTTTACAATGAATCGAAATAAACTGTTCAAAAACTGCTCTTAGAAATAGCATATTTTTTATATTGAAAATGTATATCACGCCGATGTAAAAAATACACAAAATATTTTGGTGTATTTTTGACTTTTGTGCTACTTGAGTTCAGAGTTTTGGTCAGAACACCTAAACTGCATATTTCAAACAACGTTTTTAAGGAAGAGAAGAAAAAAATAATGAAAGATCTGGCATTTTCCTTTTATTTTGTTTTGTTTTGCTGTTCGTTTTCGTCTCAATAAAACGTAAAAAATGCATGTGTCGTACAATGTCTTTGAGGAAGATTTTCTGAATTCGCCGAAGCTGGGATTTTATTGGAAGTGTCGCGAAAGGATTTTTGTCCCGTCTTGCCCGCAAAATTTTTACACACCTTCCCGAAACCGCCCTCCCGGCCATTTTTAAATCAGTGCCGTTGGTCCCGATTTTGTTGAAATTGATATTGTAAAAATTTTTTCTATCTTGCCCACAGTGCGTATTTTTTGCTATTACTTTAGTTCTTCACTCATATTGGCATATCTATATAGCTCGCAGTTATCTACTCTTTATAATAAAACTCTTTGTCTTTTCCTTTGTAAAGCTGAAACGACAAAACGTGTTTTTGATTTCCCTGCTTCAAACCTGGTTTTTTACTACAGGTTATGGGCACAGGGCAGGTTATATAGCACAGGGATTTTATAAAATATATCAAAATTTTGTTACAAAACTAAATATTTTGAGTGTTTCTGCGTCGCCTTTGGCGGAATCAGTTCTGATTTCTGGAAATTCTTACTGATTAATTTCGGGTGACTCGCGTTTAACAGATTAAGAAAGATGGCGGCCACTAATTTTGCAAATAATATCGAAAAACCAGGCCCGGATCTAGGGGGGGGGGGCGTTGGGGGAAATAGGGGAAATTTCCCCTTCCACATCCGAGTCGGTCAAGAAATCCGAGTTTGGTTAAGAATTTCAATTACACTCTTGGTATTGTGATTCTACTTCCGGAACAATTTCGTGCTGATTGAAATATCTTTCTGATATGAAATTGGCCATTTCTTATAGATTTTGTCGCTGAACTCATATCTGAAAAATATGCACATCATTTTAAAATACATCTCTTGTCCTTTGACAAGCTGCACAGTATGCTTTTTGAACACTGCACGCGAATTAATCGGAGCGCTTTCGACAGAAGCGGCATTTTGATACGAAACAAAATGGTTCTGAAAGTTAAAGTAAATCCGTTTCAATTGTGGCCACTGAGCCACAATTACCCCTTGACCTTAAAAAAATTGTTCAAAAGTAGTGTTCTTCGAAAAGTAGTATTATAGATTTTGAGACGAGTAACACGATTCCACTGTCCAAGATTCGAAGAAAAATTTGAACACCTTATTTAAAAAATGCATTTTATATTGGATTTTTTTCTATTTGCATGCAGCTGTGGATCCTTCACTCAATTTTATATCCCTCGAACAATAAGTGGCCTCCAGGCCCTCTGAGAGCCAAGTTATAACAATTATAAACCAAACTTCGAAACTACTGTACTAGTTTTTACTCCGAAATTAGAAAAAAAATTGCGTAAAATGTCGAATGAAATTTCGAAGTTTAACTTTAGAATCGTAATAATCTAAAATGGCCTAGAGACTTCTACTTTGACTTAAATTAAAGGTCTTGAATAGCACTAAAACTGACTTGTTGTTCGAGGAATAAAAATTGTGTGAAGGATGCACAGCTGTATGCAAATAAAAAAAAAAATGCAATATATAATGCATTTTTAAAATTGGGTTGAATTTTTTTTCGTTTTTTAAACAGTGGAATCGTGATTCTCGTCTCAAAATCTATAATATTAGTATAGTTTTTTTTTTCAAAGAACACTGTTTTTGACCAATTTTTTTAAGGTCAATGAGTGATTATAGCTCAAAGGCAATATTTTTCCTTGAATGGCAATTAAACTAGCTTTCAAAGCCATTTTCCTTCATATGAAAATATTGCTTCTGTCGAAAGCGCTACGATTAATTGGCATGAAGTGTTAAAAAAGCACACTGTGTGCCGTTGAGTTAGCTCGGATATCTTATTTTTCAGTCGAGAAATGTAATTTTGAAATTTTAAAATTACTACGGTGTATTTTTCTCAAAAACATATGATTTGTAAAAATATAATTAATTTATAAACAATATATAATATAATAAAATAAAATGTCTCATACTTACTTGGGCGTACAAAATTTTTGATTTTTATTTCCTCCCCTAAAACCGAGCTCACGATCCGGCCCTGCGAAAAGTTAAGAGGAAAGGACAACTTCGCAACATGGAAAATTGTTGTGCGCGCGTACTTAGAATCTGAACAACTATGGAGTTATGTTACGGGCGAATCGCACGAAAAAGACGAATTGAAAAAACTATGTCGACTCCATAGCGCATTCCAGGCTAATTCTGCTGATAGATCCAGTGAATATATCGCACGTAAAAGATGCTAAGACTGCCAAAGATGTCTGGGACAATTTGGAAAAGGCTTTCGACGATTGCGGGCTATCAAGACGCGTTGGTTTGCTACGGACGCTGATTAGCATGAGGCTAGTCGACTGTAATAACATGGAGCAGTGCATAGATAAAATAATATCCACTGCTCACAAGTTGAGAAATGCTAAATTTTATCTTAGTGACGAATGGGTTGGCACATTGTTATTGGCGGGTTTGTCAGAATACAAGCCAATGATCATGGCAATTGAAAGTGCTGGTGCAGTAATTTCATCGGATTTCATTAAAACTAATTCGCTTCAGGACACGTATGCATCCAGTGATGGTGAACTGGCAATGTACTCTAGATCTGTTAAATCAAATCAAAATCAAAAACCGCCCGTCAAGTGTTTTGAATGTCAAAAGGAAGGCCACTTTGCACGCGGCTGTGCAATAAGAAAAAATCAAAGAAAAGGTGGGCAAAATCGTGAATTTAGTTATACATGTCTAGCGACGGGAGCTACAAAAAAAAAATGACTGGTACATAGACTCCTGTGCGTCAGCTCATATGCCCCATGATCGTAATATAATACACAAACAGAGGCCCCTATTATGAGTTGCATTCGATCTTCGACTGTGGTCGAAAGTGCTGATCGAACGAAGTTTCATTTGGTATTATGACGCTCATTCGATGAAGAATAGCGCTATTGTGAATTTCGCTCGTTTAGGTTGTTCACAATAGTATATTTTTCGCCGCTGAGAAGCTTTGGTTACAAATCCGGCAAACTAAAAAGAGTGCTTATACATATTTATGTAAATTTGTGCAAATTAAAACGAAATAAAAAAGAAAGCGAGTTTATAATAACGTGGTAAAAATAAGTACAACGGCCCGGTAAACTGGCCAGGAGTAGTGAATGTTTAAGAGAGTTTAAGTGTAGTCTTTCGCATGATAAAAACATAGTAAGGTAAAACCGTTCTCTCAATTCGTCGGCCATCATTTTTTTTTGAAGTTTGCCAACATTTTAAAATCATATAAAATTGAGAGTAAAAAAGAAGGAATTGTTCAAAGTTGTTGTTGTTTGAGATTGAAAATGAGAATGTGTGTGTGAGTTTGTTTGTAAAATTTTAAAATTAAATTGTTTGCAAACATCAAGAATTCGAAAAATTCCTCTCAGCGGTTCTACCTTCCTATTTTTTTTATCATGGTCTTTCGAATATATTTTGATATAAAATAATGTATTTAAGAAATTTGTGTACAGATTTATTAAAAAGTTCCGACTGTCTAAAGAGGAGTTTGTGAGTTAAATCTATTTAAAATACTTTAAAACTATCAATAGCTTTACGATTTTGTTCTCAGAGATCGTGCCAACTGATTATTGGGATTTTCTTTCTTCTGTTTAGTATTCATGGCGTTAGAACTGCGTGAAATTAATAAAAATTGTTAAAAATTAGTGTCTAGCCGCCAAAAAGTAAGAAAACAAATGCAAAATCATACATTTTTCACAATTTTTTAACACTTCGCTACACCATCGAAAGCAAAATTCTGTTCGACAGAAAATTCGATACTCAACGAAAATTTCGACAGGCTTGCATAGCTCATAATACGAATTTCACTTTCGATCTTCGATAACCAGCGAAGATCGAAAATAAGGGCCAGAAAATCTCACCGCGAGAGAGTGTAACTGTCGCAAATAGCAGCAATATTGATGTTGAGTGCTCTGGAACGGTTAAACTGAATTTGGATATTGATGGAAACGAAGCAATAGCTAATAGTGATAGCGTATTGTGTGTGCCAAGCCTTTGTGCGAATCTATTATCTGTTAGTCAGTTGGTGAAAAATGGCAAAACAGTTGTTTGCAATGAGAACTCGTGCATAATACGTGACAAAATGTTACCCATTGTCGGTAAAGCAGACTTACATAATAATGTATACAGACAGCCTGTCAAACAACAAAATTTTTTATACCTCGCGGGAAGAAAAACAAAAATTGCCATCGCAGATTTGGACCCGCTTTCGTATTTAAACAAGTTATACCAAACAGTGATACCAAACCACTGCACCATATGTATCAAAGGCAAACAATCGTGAGTACCGTTAAAATCGAGTGAATCTAGCACATCACGTGTGCTCGAGCTAATTCACGCTGACGTTTGTGGGCCAATGCCATTTGACTCTTTCGGAGGTGCGAAATACTTTGTATTGTTTTTAGATGACTTCGACTAAAAAGTATTTCCATCAGTGTTGCCGCGAATCATTTTTAGTGGTAGACAAATTCCTTTAAAAAAAGAGCTAAAAAAGAGCTAAAAAAAGACGCTGTGGCTAAAAGTGGTAGCTAAAATTTTTTACTTACATGTACATATATATGTATCCACGCAAACATTTTCAATAAGTAATGGTATAGAAAAACAATGAACTTCGGAAAAAGCTAATATTTTATCCAACCAAACACCTTTTTGTATAAGAGGGGAATTATACGACACCAGCTTGCTGGCTCCATTAAGTGATTGTACCATCAGGCTCGAAGCATATAACTTACCAGCATGCTGGTACAATACTTATTTCTTTGCAAATGAGGTCGAGTAAAGTTCGAAAAGATTAGAGCCGAAATTTCATAATTTTTCTTCCATTTTGTCAAACATTGTGTTGTTTTTTTATTTCACAACTGCAATATCGTAAACTTAATCTTCCACAAACACGGCTTTGACTCATATAGTGCAAGAAATCGCCGCCAAAATACTTTTTACTTAGAAAATTGAGATAATTTCACCACTCACGACACCAGCATGCTGGTACAATCATAAAATTTTCAAATAGTTTTTGAAGTCGCACCAGCAGCTGGTACAATCACACCACAAGAACATACACGGTCAATCGACTTGATGGACCATTTAACAAATTAAGCGTATTAAGGGCCGTAAACTTATATATTTCAAACTAAAGTTAAATCCTTAATATATAAGTTAACAGCCCTAACACGTTTACAATATGTATGTACAAAAACGTAAGGAACATACAATACATATATGTATATTAGAGTGGTTCATAAAAACACTCTTTTTGGAAATTCATAAACGCTACATCAGAATATTGTTACTTGTGATAAAAAAAGAGACACGTATTTTTTTATTTTGAAAAAAAGTTTTCTTAGAGGTCGCGCTGGTCGGTTTTTTATAAAAACGCTGATGTTCTAAATTTTTTTTTTCTTGACATGTTAAAATGCAGCTAAAAATGTCGTTTTTACATATAATTACTCTGGTATTATTGGGGAACTTTCCCTTAATTACACACCTATCTTAGGCAATTAGAATGGGTATAGTTCCCGTAAATATTCTCTCGAAAAGACACTAGTAAAATAAAAACGTTGATACTGAACGATTTACGCATTGTCATGGGTTGGAACTTGTTACCAGGGGGTTTCGGGGTTTGCTAATTAGGAACCTGAAGTCAGTTTTTCAAAATGGCGGATCCAAATTGGCGTTCAATTTTTTTAAAGTCAATCAAATTAAAAAAAGTACTAAAATTAATACGTTGATACTGAACGTTTTAAACATCGTCAAGGGTTAAAACACGTTTCCAGTGGGATTCTGGGGTTGCTGATTACGAATCTGATGTCAGATTTTCAAAATTCAAAATGGTGGATCTAAAAAGCCGACCAACTTAAAAAGAATGATTGGATTTGTTTGAAACTCTTAACCGCCATCAAACATCAGATTCGAAATCAGCAACCGAGAAACCCACTGGAAACGTGTTTTAACCCTTAACGATGTTTAAAACGTTCAGTATCAACGTATTAATTTTAGTACTTTTTTTTTATTTGATCGCCATATTGGATCCGCCATTTTTAATTAAAAAGAAATTACTTCAGATTCGTAATCGGCAGCCACAAAACCTCTCGAGTGCCGGTTTTCGAACAACAAATCCAAACATTTAAAAAAAAATGGACCGCCATTTTGGATCCGCCATTTGGAATTTCGAAAAACTGACCTCAGGTTCCTAATTAGCAACCCGCGAAACTCCCTGGTAACAAGTTCCAACCCATGACAATGCGTAAATCGTTCAGTATCAACGTTTCAATTTTACTAGTGTCTTTTCGAGAGCATATTTTCGGGAACTAGACCCATTCTAATTATCCAAGACAGGTGTGTAATTTAGGGAAAGTTCCCCAATAATACCAGAGTAATTATATGCAAAAACCACATTTTTAGCTGCATTTTAACATGTCAAGAAAATAAAAAAATTTAGAACATCAGCGTTTTTATAAAAAACCAACCAGCGCGACCTCTAAGAAAACTTTTTTTCAAAATAAAAAAACACGTTTCTTTTTTTTTATCACAAATAACAATAATTTGAGATAGCGTTTATGAATTTCCAAAAGAAAATTTTTTTGAACCACTCTAATGTATATACATATATATCACTCTTTCTTAGTTTAAAAATTCATCTCTTACATAAATGAAAAAAAATTAGATCAAATTAAGCATATACAACTTTTTCATGCCAAGTATAAATAAATTCTCTAAAGGGCTAATAAAAGGGCTAGGGGCAATTTTAAATTTATGTGGCCAAAAAAAGTATGTGGTAGCTAAATCTAGCCACCAAAGGGCTAAAGCGGCAACACTGATTTCCATTCCCTCTCAAAATTAAATCAAGCGTATTCGAAAAATTTAAAGAATTTTAATGACGGAAAATGAAACAAATGAAAAAATTTAGATCTTTCGAACGAACAAAGGTGGCGAATCTTGTGGAAAAATGTTTGAAATTTTTTTATTAAGCGCATCATACTCAAAATGGAACAGCGGAACATATAAATAGATCGTTGGTAGAAAGAGTCAGGTGTTTGCTGCTTGATGGTAACTTGGACAGTAGGTTTTGGGCTGAAGGCGTTTGCGCTGCAGCTTATGTTAATAATCGTTCACCCTGTGCCAGTTTTATAGACAAGACTCCGGAAGAAATTTGGTAAGAGCGAAAACCAGACGTCAGTAAAATTCGAGTTTTCGGATGCAAAACCTTTATGTACATTAAAAAGCAGAAACGCGAAAAATTCCAGTCTGAATCGAAGGAATGCACTATGGTGGGCTATGCGCAAAATAGCAAGGCCTATAGACTGTTTGACCCAGAATCTAAAAGAATTTGCATCAGTCGCGACGTAGTATTCATGGAAACAGAGGTAATTGATTGCACTTCAAGCGATTCTAATCATTTGTATTTCCACTTTCATGACAATACCAATGAAGTGAAGGATGTCAACACTGAAGCAATCAATGAGAGCCACGAGGAATCGTTTTTCTGGTGGTGAATCGGAGAAAGCTAAAGATTTTGCTAGCGCCGACGAATCGAATGTTTATAACGATGTAGGGGAGGACGATGATGAGACCTTAGTGTCAAACTATAATCCCAATGATGAAACATACATTCCAACGCAACGCGTAGATGAAACTGTCAATGTTGAAGGTCGTACGTTGAGGTCAGATAATCGTCGCAATCACTTGGCGATGATAGCACAGTTAGGTGATCCCAATTCAGTGAAGGAAGCATTGTCATGTCCGAACTCTACTCACTGGGTCAACGCTATGCATGCGGAAATGCGATCACTGAAGGAGAATCAAACCTGCACACTAACTAATTTGCCACCCGGGCGAAAGGCAATTTCAAGTCGGTGGATTTTTAAAACAAAGTATGGTTCGGATGGTGCCATTAACCGCTTCAAGGCTAGACTTGTAATAAGGGGATGTGGTCAACGTAAAGGTGTAGATTATGATGAAACGTTCAATCAGTGTTTTTTGCTTTAGCCGCTAAATACGACTTACATGTTGATCAAATGGATGCGGTCACTGCGTTTTTACATGGGAAGTTGGAAGAGGAGTTATATATGACGCAGCCTGAAATGTTTTCTGATGGATCAGAGAAAGTGTGCCTTCTGCATAAATCACTCTACGGGCTGAAGCAAGCAAGCCGTGTATAGAACCATCAGCTGGATCGAACCCTTAAGGAGTATGGTTTCTCACCATGTATGACAGATGCCTGTGTGTGCAAGAATGTAGATGAAAATAGCCTATTGATCGTTGCCATTTACGTTGACGACTTGATAATTTTATCGAATATTTGTACTTTTAAAAACAAACTGATGATGTTCTTGCATCAAAAGTTTCGTATGAAAGATCTAGGCGCGACGAAACAGTTACTTGGCATGAATATCACGAGGCATTGGGATGAAGGCGTTATCTCAATCGACCAATCGCAATACATCCAAGACATTTTGGCCAAATTTAACATGCAAGATTGTAATCCGGTTAGCTCCCCAGTCGATGCTAATCAGCGCCTAACCAAAGAGATGTGTCCTGCTGACGAGTCTGCGTTTGAAAAGATCAAAGGCATACCGTGTCAAGAGGCCGTTGGAAGCCTTTTATTCCCCGCACAAATATCGCGCCCTGATATACAGTTTGCGGTTGGAGCAGCCAGTCGCTATAACAACAATTTCGGCTATGGTCACTGGGTTGCGGTGAAAAGAATCATGCGTTATCTGAAAGATACATTGCACTATAAGTTGACGCTTAATAAAAACGCTGAATCTAATTTGAGAGGTTTCTGTGACGCTGGCTGTACCGGTGCTGAAAATGACAGACGTTCTACTACTGGTTATATGTTCACCATGCAAGGAGGACCTGTATCGTGGAATTCAAAGAAACAGCCTACTGCTGCCATTTCAACCACTGAATCGGAATACATGGCAACGGGATCCGCAACACAAGAAGCAATTTGACTTCGTAACCTGTTACGTGAAGTAAAGCCGTTACACTTCCCATATATTGTGATAATAGAGGCTCTATCTGCCTTACGGAAAACAACTTATATCAGCCGCGAACAAAGCATATAGATATTAAGTATAAATTCTTACGTAATAATAATAGATTGGCGCTCACACATATGTTAGTGTTTGGCCGAGCTTCTCCTCCGATTTGTGGCGTGCGCCTAGATGTTGTCACACAAAGCGGAGGGACCTACAGTTTTACGCCGACTCCGAACGGCGATTGTATTTTTATGAGAAGCTGTTTTTCATGGCAGAAATACACTCGGAGGTTTGCCATTGCCTGCCGAGGGACGACCGCTGTTAAAAAAACCTTTTTCCTATATTTTTTGCGATGTTGCTTTCACCAGGGTTTGAACCCAGGCGTTGCGGAGTGGAAGCGCGCTCTGCTTGTTCAAGGAATTTTTCCCTACTTGACCTTCAAATGACCACGAACCTGACGTGATGGAGGCTAACTGACCTCGGATTCGCCTTCAGCATGTCGAATAACATAGGGATATATAGGTTTGGTTTAATATGCATACACTTTTCCTTTTTTGTAAACCTGTGTTATAAAAGGAAAAATTAAAAAAAAAAATATATTTTTTTTTGAAAAATTCTGCCTTTGACTAAAAAAATTTAAGATTTTAAGGAGGATTTAAAAAGGAGATTTTATTTTTCATTCAGATAGGCAAAAGTCAAACTTTATTACCACGGGGGCGGTGAACCCGTTATCGTACTTATTTAAACATGCATTGTTTGTGTCACTTTATGAATTTTAGAAAAACCACTTTTGACCGGTTTTTTGCCTCAAATATCCCTTAGTGCGTCGCAGACTTTCTCACAAAGTCAATGCAGGCAGATAAACAATTATTTTTCTGTAAGGAATTAAATCTGAACTGAAGATGAATAGCTTCTTAAATTTGCATTACTGAAGTCACTGAAATGTATTTCACTATAAATATGCATATTGTATTGTAGTTCGTTTGAAATGGATACTCATTGAAGACTGTATTGAACTAATCGTTTTACAAACAACAACAAAAAATATTTTTAAGTGAAGGTGTTGAAATTGATTTTGTAAAATTATTTTTTCTATCTTTCCCACAGTGCGTATTTCTTACTATTACTTTAGTTCTCTCATTCATATAGGCATATGTATATAGCTCACATTTGTATACTCTTTATAATATAACTCTTTGTCTTTTCCTTTGTAAAGCTGAAACGACAAGACGTGTTTTCGATTTCCCTGCTTCAAACCTCGTTTTTTACTACAGATTTCCCGCGCTTATCTCTAATTTGAACTGAAATAAAAATCAAATGTTTTCTAGGTCTTTATTTTGAGTTAGGAATATAATTGTTGTGCATCTGTATCTTAAAGAGTTATTAGTTCCATGATATAATAAATAAAATTATAGTTTAAAAAATGCGTGTGTAGCACCGTACACATGGTAGAAGTGAAACTTATTAAAAAAGGTGTGAGTACCAGGTACCTACTCATGAAATTGGATGTGTAAACATATGTTTAGGGTTAGGCAAACCATTAGGCGATTGAGTTGAGTAGAATGACATAGGTTTGGTTAGAAATCAAACAATAATTTCATTTCATCTTATTAATTTTCTGATATACATATAATTTATTTATTCATTTTCCGGTAACACCACATTATATGAATTCGCGCTTCTAGCATCCATAGGACCGGGTTGTAATGGAAGTAATTGTATGTTTAACAAATAAATGTAAAATGTTTGTAATGCAATCAATAGATCCTAGCCCATTACCCAGGCACTAAGTAACGTACGCACTTTTGTTTGCAAAATGCATTTATTTAAGTTGAAAGGAGACAAATTCCTTTGTTCGGCATTTATTCTTACTCGCTATCTATCTTCCAAGGCGAATTCATATATTCTTATCACGAATTCATATATTCATGTGGTAGCAAGAGTATAAAATCATAAAATTACCTTATAAATTAAAAGCATAAGTATCACATGTATGCGTAGTCCAATTCACGAAATCATTTTATCGATCTGAGTAAAAACTAAGTGCATAAATTCTACTTCGCGTTAATTGTAATATGAAATGTCTCCTTTCAACTTAAATAAATGCATTTTGCAAACAAAAGTGCGTACGTTACTTAGTGCCTGGGTAATGGCGAATTCGTAAGGATCTATTGATTGCATTACAAACATTTTAATTTATTTGTTAAACATACAATTACTTCCATTACAACCCGGTCCTATGGATGCTAGAAGCGCGAATTCATATAATGTGGTGTTACCGGAAAATGAATAAATAAATTATATGTATATCAGAAAATGAATATGATGAAATGAAATTATTGTTTGATTTCTAGCCAAACCTATGTCAGTTTCTACTCAAACGCATGAAATGATTTCATGAATTGGATTACGCATAATGGTAGTAAATGACAGAATGAATTATAACAAACACATCCTTTTGACATAATGCAAGCCGAAAACGTTGGTTCAAATCAATCCGCAATAAAGTTTGCGAGCAGTCTCATTGTAAAATCTCATTTTTACAATTTCATAGTTTCGGCTTACATTTATAAAATTCAACGAAAGCACGTATCTATTTCGGCTGAGTTGTGCATTTTTGGTTATTTAGTGTACAAAATGAACGCAAATTAAATGAGTTTGTACAACATGGCCATTAATGTAGCGATAAGTTGTACAACTTGCCAGAAAATCCAAATTTTTTGATCTTTCATACAACCAAGACATAAACTCATTCAACAGGCCCACAAACGGTGCAATCTAGAGCAAAATAACACCAAGTTGAACCAACGGTCGCTACGTTTATGGCTTTCTTTAAGAAACATCAACACTACGTTATATAAGTTGGGCTTGCTATAATCCTCACATATGTTCATCAAAGTACACCAACGAAGGACGAGTTAATACAAGAAGATAGCGAGGGCACAAAACTACTCTAGAAAATTACACGCACAATGACAAACATGAACAAATGTCCAACAAACACATAATTTTTGACAATCAGTACAGTTCGCATTTATATCAACGAGCAGCTTATTAGATTTCTTTTCGTTTGTACTACATATGTGCATATATACATGTACATGGGGGGCTTTGATTCCCAATGGGAACGGTCACCTTAGCTGTTCTCTAAGCTACCGGGGGGTCGGCAGGTCGCGGTTAGCCGGACGGCCTGTAGTAGCAGGTTAGTTGCGAAATAAGGTTAAACGAATAAGTAACCCCCGACGATGAGCAGCAGGAATAAAGGACGCGGTATAAAAGCCAGGAAGTCTGATGAAATCCCTGTGATAGTTGCGAGTCGACACCGCCTCTTTGAAATAAGTGTCGCCCTCATCATACAGCGGTATGATGAGTTACAAAAAACCCAGGCGTGACGGCTTCCTGGTCAGCGTCTGTACACCATGTTAGGTGCGGCTGTTAAATTGACCGGCACACTCCGCGGCGCACTGGGAGTCCCTCGAAATCTCAACAGTCTTCTCTTCTGCTGGAATGTAGAGGGTGATGTGAGCTTGCTCTGCCGAGGTGTTAGCTGCGGTGGATATCAGGAACCAGCCCCTTCGGGCCTTAGTCAGGAAGTGTGTATTGGACGCAGGAGTAGTAGCCAGCGTTGCCCCGGGCGAGCGCCGGTTCGTCCGTGTTTATCCGGAACCGGTAAAGCGAAGGACAGGCCTCAGGGACGGGTAGGGGCATTGTCCCCGAGGGTATACCCGTTCCTGTCTATTTCGGCCCGCTGGTACAGAAAGTATATGGAGGAAATAATGAAAAATAAAAATAGCAGTAGTATAGATGACCCCATCATGAGTTGCGGCACTCAAACTCCTGGTGATAGTGGAAGTAAGGTGCTTGAAACTAATCCGTTCAGGAGAACACCAACTCAGAGTGGAGCGTCTTAGAGAGGACAAAACCGCTGAATTAGACCCGTCTAGGCGTGCGTCAAGGCTGGTGCGATCGCCAAAAAAGGTACTCGCTGTGGCTAATCCTGCAAGAGCGAGATCATCGCCGCCTGCACTGCAGGATAGCACGCCGCTGGCTGAAACGAGACAATCGAGTGGTGATATCATGTCAGAACTAGGCGAGACAATCAGGACGTTGACTGAAGCAATGCGCCTGCCACAACGAACGATCAACAACCAGATCAGGGACTTACTCAACTCAGTAACGAGACTTCACGCCCGTGCCCAAGAAGAGTACAATAAAAAGAAAGAAGTCAGACGAAATGTTCCCCTCAGGCTCACAACAACAGAATCAACGCCGAAAAGGCCTTATGAAGATAAATAGCTGCCTCGAAAGACACCACCCAAGAAGAATAGAGCCAACCACGAGGAAGTACGAAAGGCGACGGCTAGCGAGAGCAAGGGAGATAATATCAAAGATAAAGGAAAAGTGAATAAGGAGAATGACTGGACGCAGGTCCAACGCAAGACACAAGCCGACAAGAAGAAGAAGATGAACTATACACCGCCTCCGAGGCCGGATGCGATAGTAATCGCAAGCGCTGGAAACATGTCATACAGCGACATACTTCGGGCTGTTAAAAATAATGATGCTCTGCAGGAACTCGGTGAAAACGTTTTTCGGATCAGGAAGACTGCGAAGGGCGAGATCTTGCTTGAATTGAAAAAGGGGCAGATGAAGAACACGGGTGTATATGAGAAGGAGATAAGCAGGGTGCTAGGTGACCAAGCGCAGATCAGAGCGTTAACCCATGAGGTATCGGTAGAGATTCGACGAAATTACCTCGAAGGAAGACATAGCCGAGGCGATACGATTGCAAGTAAAGGAGTTAGCCTCTTTGACGAAAGAGCAATCAAAAACATCAGAAAGGCGTATGCAGGTACGCAGACTGCGGTGGTAAGCCTTCCAGCATTGGATGCAAGACGACTGCTGGACGCCCAGAGGATCAAGATCGGATGGGTGGTTTGCCGAATAAGAGAAAAGCCGAACCTAAAGAAGTGTTTCAGGTGCTTGGAATTCGGGCACATGGCTAAAGCGTGCTCCAGCGTGGATGACAGGAGTCAAAGTTGCATCAAATGCGGCGAAAAGGGTCACTTCGCAAAAGCATGCAACAAAAAACCATACTGTGGAGCATGCAAAGGCAATGGGAAGGAGGATATGGGCAGTAAGAAGTGTCCTCTTTATCAAGCAGCGTGCAAAAGGTTTAAATGAGAGTTGTACAGATCAACCTAAATCATTGTGAAGCAGCACAGCAGATACTGATGCATACAGTTTACGAGGAGAAGATAGATGTGGCGCTAATTTGCGAGCAGTACAAAAACCTAGACGTCGGAAACTGGGTCTCTGATCATGGGAACAAAGCTGCCATATGGGCCTGTGGGGGCAACTCTCTCCAAGACAAACCGCTCCTTGGGAAAAGCTACTATACGCGGGCGAAGATCCGTGGAATCAATTTCTACAGTTGCTATATTCCGCCGAGTGTGACACAAGTAGACTATGAAAGGATCCTGGATAATCTAGTACAAGAAGCCCGAACTACAACGCCAAACGTGTTAGCAGGTGACTTCAACGCGTGGGCCGAGGAATGGGGCAGCAGCTATACAAATAGGTGGGGTGATGCTTTGCTTAAGGCGTTCCCCTTGCTAGACGCGGTGTTACTCAATACCGGCGGAAGGAATACGTTCGAGAAAAACGGTCGCGGATCAATAATTGACATAGCGTTCGCCAGCCGCGCTCTGGTGGGATCAGCAAGTTGGCGGGTGTGCGACTTTTACACACACAGCGACCACCTTGCCATTATGATGGAAGTCGGCAAGCATGCGCAGATTAGAGGGAGCCTGCACAAAACACAGACGAAAGGGTGGAGGGTGGAAACACTAGATGAGGAAATCTTTAGACTCATGATAGACGGGAACCCGGACAACTCGGATGACGTGGACCAGCAAGCCGGCATCCTGGCAAAATACGTAAGCAAAGCCTGCGATGCCGCCATGTGCAGGAAAAGACAAAATACTGCAAGAAAGCCCGCTTCTGGTGGAATGAGGAGATTAACACACTAAGAAGCGAATGTCATAAAGCAAGACGTCTCTCCCAAAGAAGCCAGCGTACGGCAGAGCATACAAGACTACGAGAATGTTTCAAGAGAAACCGCAAGGACTTTAAAAAAGCGATCGAAAGAAGCAAGTCAATAAGCTTCAAAGAACTTTGTGAAAAGGTGGACGAGAACCCGTGGGGTGACGCGTACAAAATAGTCATGAAAAAGGTCACAGGTGGTAGAGGTCAAGCACCAACCTTCCCTGTCCTCCTAGAGAAGGTGGTAAAAATGCTTTTCCCAGAGCAAGAACAGCAACCAAGTATGGTGACACCCGCTGTAGTGGAAGCAGTTCAAATCGACGAAGCGGAGGTAATCATGGCGGCGGAGAGGTTCGGTAACGCAAAGGCGCCTGGACTTGATGTTATCCCGAACAAGGCGCTTAAGATCGCTATTAAACATAGCCCGAAGATTTTCGCTGAGCTTTATACGCGATGCATGAATGAAGGAGTATTTCCGAAAGTATGGAAGAAGCAGCGCCTGGTCTTACTTCAGAGGCCGAATAAACCGGCGGGTGAGCCGAATGCGTACCGGCCACTTTGCATGATCGACGCGATGGCCAAAATACTGGAGAGGTTGATTTGCACACGTCTGGAACATCACCTAGAAGGTGAGACGCCTGGCTTGTCTGAAAATCAATTTGTGGAAACATCGTTCCACCATAAACGCAATTGGAAAATTGACGGGCACTGCAGGCAAGGCCATAGAGGGCGCCAGATGGATGTATGGCGATAAGAAATATTTTGCAGTTGTCACATTTGATGTACAAAATGCTTTCAACTCGGCATACTGGCCACACATTATGAGAGCATTGGAGGCGAAGGAAACACCGGCCTATCTACTGCGCATAATAAATAGCTACCTGTCTGACAGACTGCTATTGTACGACACGGACGAAGGTCCCAAACACTACGTTGTGACGGGCGGAATGCCACAAGGCTCCGTATTAGGCCCATTGTTATGGAATGTGCTGTACGATGGGGTATTACACCTCCCACTGCCAAAGGAAGCCCAGATAATTGGGTATGCGGACGACATTGCCGTGGCGATCGTTGCGAAAGAACTTTACCAGATTCAGAGTATCTGCAATGAGACAGCATCGAAGATCAAGGAGTGGCTGACGATGACAAAGCTCCAGCTTGCGGGGCAGAAAACGGAAGCGGTGCTTATTACGAGCAGAAAAAAGTTAGAAACAATCACCCTGAACATTGATGGCTACAATGTCGAAACGCACTCGTCGCTGAGGTACCTTGGTGTGATGATTGATGCGAGACTCAATTTCAAGACGCATATAGAAAAAGCCTGTGGTAAGGCGGCTGCAGTGACAGCGGCTTTAGCGAGAATCATGGCAAATATTGGTGGCCCTAGTTAGAGTAGGAGAGCGCTCCTGGTTAAAGTAAGCCAGTCAGTACTGATGTACGCGGCGCCTACATGGGGAACAGCCCTGCGTCAAAAAACATATGCCAAGAAGGCGAAATCAGTTTTTAGGTTAAGCGCTATTAGAGTTGCCTGCGCTTTCAGAACAGTGTCGCATGAAGCGGTTGGTATTATATCTGGCATTATGCCGCCGGACATAATGGCCTCGGAGCTAGGCAGAGTGTAAAGTAGAACAAAAAGCAGGAATAGGCCATTAAAGGCTGATGAACGCAAAGAGGAGAGACAAATGAGCCTCGACGAGGGGCAAACACAATGGGAGGCGGCAAGAAAAGGAAGATGGACGTATAGGCTCATTAAGAACGTGCAAGCCTGGGTCGAGATAAGACACGGAGAGACAGACTTTTACCTGCCGCAGTTCCTGAAAGGACATGGCTGTTTCAGGGAGTACCTCCTCAGATTTGGTCACGACGATGCGACAGAATGCTTCTTCTGCAACAGTGTCGGTGAAAACGTAGAGCATATCTTTTTCTCCTGTTCGAGATATGTAGCTGAGAGAACAACCATAGAGAGGCTAATAGAAGAAAGGATGACACCCGATAACATTGTGAGCCACATGCTGAAATCGAAACAGGTGTGGGCTAAGATGAAGGAATGGCCCGCAGTAGCGCTTCAGGAGTTAAGAAATAAAGAGTGGCAGCGGAGATGTGCAGATGCGCAAGTGCTGAATAACTCTGTAAGGAGTGTGTGAAGAGCCTTCCTGGCCTAGCTTAGCCCTGCGAAGTAATGCTTGACGGCGGTCCCGCAGGGCCAAATACAAGCTACAGAAGTCGGAGTTAAGGGTTTAGTACGTAGGCGTACTGTTTCGCAAGTCCAGTATAGTAAGATAATACTGCCTGTGCGCGGTCCCGAATGAGGTGTACCTTTAGCGAGCAGTATGAATCGTGCATGCCGTCCATGGTTGGTGGTATCTATGTAAGATTCCCCCTTCGAAAAAAACATGTACACAAACATATGTACATACGTACAAATATATATACAACCATTCAAACATATGTACATACATGAAAACATTGCTGTCCATAATTACATACATATGCCCATAAGTACATCAACGAAGCCCGTTTGCTTCATCATAAATATATCCATACAAACATATGTACATATGTACGAATGGATGTAGGTACGCGAAGCACGCTTGCATTATTTATACATATATTGCTTGGTAGCGGCAGAGCTGAAATGCGCAATGAGTTCGTTCATACATACATATATACATATGTAGGTACTCGTACCCGCCATGCGTCGCTTTATTTCTTGTTTTCCCCTTCTTCCCTATACTACCTATATCTTTCTTCTCACTCATGTAACGTTTTCAGTTTTAAAAATTTCACTCTCCATTTTTGCGATACCGCCGCCTAAGAAGTTTCACTTCAAAAACTAAAACCTCCCTATTATAATTGCCATTCGTACTGTCATCAGGTATGTAACTTGAGAATAGAAATCGCTGCATCTTTTAGGCGCATCAATATTACATAGTTACATCCCGAGCTAATAAAAGGAAGGTAAAAANTGAAGACAGTGAAGTTGGAGGAAAATATTAAATGAAAAATCTTGCGCGTTTCTATACTGAAAGAATTCAGTACACCGGCGCAAAGGTTCGAAAATAAAGTTGTTTGCTTTTCTGAGGATAGCGTACTTAATACGTCTAATTAGTCAAGTTTTCTTAAGTGGACCACCCAAAGTTGATTTTTCGAGTTTTTATATTTCATTGTTTTTTGCGTTGGTGGTCTTCAATCGCGTCAGAAAAAATAACCTCATCAGTCCAACTCCGGTTACGCCATACACAGTATTTTTGCGCAAAATCCATATCCAAATTTACAAAAAAACAAATGCATATTTCAAACCGAAATCTTAGTTTTGCGGCAGCTGTGGTGTATTGGTAAGCAGTGCGCGCTTCCACTCCGCGGGCTTGGTTCAATCCCTGGTCAATGCAACATCGCAAAAAATCATAGAAAAAAGGTATTTTCTTAACCGCTGCAATGGCAAATATCCGAAGGTATTTCTGCCATGAAAAACAGCTTCTCATAAAAATACAATCACTGTAGGTCCCTCCCCGCTTCTACGGATAACGGTACCTCGTTTGGGGCCGTTTTCACAATTAACCTGTAACTTTAATGCTTGATTAAAGTTTATGATTGCGTCTAAGGTAAATCATTTTGTTATTGGGTTTAAATTGGTTTACAACCAAGAAATATACATACGTCAAGAACCGATCAAAAATACTTTATTTTAGAAATAAATAAATAAATAATCCAAATTTTTAATATAAAGTGAGCTTAAAAGTTAAAGGTTACTACAGAAAACGACCCTTAGAGGTTTAAAAATACTTTACGTCAGCAATTTGTCCGCAATTTGTAATCAAACTGCATTGAGTCAAGTTTTCTCAAGTGGGACACCCAAAGTTGACTTTTCGAGTTTTTATATTTCACTGACCGATTTTGAAAGTTAACATGGTGCGCAATATTGACACCAAGATTTTGAGCTAATTTTATTTCTTTGGCGAGTTATTTGCAAACAAATTTTTATGCAGGCTTTTACACCTTTTAGAATATTTCAGCAACCATTCATTCGAATATTATGATTTTTTACAGCAATTAGAGAACTTATTGGGCAACAAAATAAAGTGTCAGTTTGAAAAATTTCGATTCTTGTTTTATAAAAAAATTTATTTTTTTAATCAATGGAATTTTTTTTTACCAACTTCTCATATATGTACCTAGGAATAGAATTCAAAGAGCATTATTTGCGCTAAACATTCAACTTTACTTTCACAAAAAAAAATTACTGTACCATTGATTTACTTAAAGCTTTTTACCAAAAAAATGAACTAAGTTTAAAAAAATATAATAGAAATGACCTAAAAAGCGAAAAATAAAATTTTCAAACTTAAGTATCAAATCAAGAATCATCAAAGTATTTTTTTTGCTTTTCAGTTTATTTGTGTTATAATTTTTTAAATTTGGTAAATTTTTTTGGTAAAAAGCTTTAAGTAAATCAATGGTACAGTAATTTTCAATTCAATTGAATAAAAATACAATTTTTTATAAAACAAGAATCGAAATTTTACAAACTGATTTTGTTGCCCAATAAGTTCTCTAACTGCTTTAAAAAAATCATAAGATTCGAATGAATGGTTGCTGAAATATTTCAAAAAATGTAAAAGCCTGCATAAAAATGTGTTGCCAATCTTTGGTATCAATATTGCACACGATGTGAGCTTTCAAAATCGGTCAATGAAATATAAAAACTCGAAAAATCAACTTTGGGTGGTCCACTTGAGAAAACTTGACTAATTAGACGTATTAAGTACGCTATCCTCAGAAAAGCAAGCAACTTTATTTTCGAACCTTTGTGCCGGTGTACTGAATTCTTTCAGTATAGAACTGGAGCAATCTCCTTTATTCAGAAGATGTTAGTGAGTGTTATGAAGTCCTTTTGCAGATAATATCAAATATATTTTCTAATAATCTTTCTATCCTTCCGCCCAGAATCCACAAATTACCTTGGTACACCCCGAATCTTAAAAATTTAAAAAACAAACGGAATAAATACCACAAATTGTATATTGCCAATAGAAATGACAATATTTTGAAAGATAAATATGTGTCTCTCATGAAACAGTTTAATGTCCTCGATAAATTTCTTTATAATCAATATATTAGTAGGTTTGAATTTGAGCTAAAAGAAAATCCGAAAGCTTTTTGGGAGCTTCATTCGCTCCAAAAAAGGTTGTTCAAACATACCAACATGCATGAATTTTAATAGCAATAGTTCTCAATCTTTAGCTGATACAGTCGACCTTTTCGCGGATTTCTTCAAATCCAATTTCTGTGATGATATACCTGTTAGTACATTCCCTCCTATCTGTCCAGCTCAACGGCTAGACTTTGGAGCGCTCTCCATATCGGAGCTTGACATTATAAATGCAATTTCTTCCATAAAGTCGTCCCTTAAATGTGACAATGATGGTCTTTGTGCATATTTCTTGAAACAGTGCAGGTCTTCCATCTGTGTTCCTTTATGTAAAATCTTTAATCTCTCTCTTTCTACATATGTTTTTATCAGTCGGTGGAAGGTGGCATCCATCACTCCGATATTTAAATCGGGATGCCGAAATGATGTATCTAATTATAGGCCTATTTCCAAACTAACGGTCTCCTCTAAGCTGTTTGAAAAAGTGGTTAAGGATAAACTTTCTTTCGTTTGTAAAAGTATAGTGGAGCCCCAGCAACATGGTTTCGTTTGTGGTCGTTCCACAGTCACTAACTTAGCGGTATTTTCGGAATACTGTGTCTCAGCATTTAAAAGCGGTTGTCAGGTCGATACTATTTATACTGACTTTTCGAAAGCGTTTGATAAAGTTTCACATGCTATCTTGCTAAGTAAACTGCAGTGTATGGGCTTTCATTCTGTTTTCCTGTCATGGTTGAAATCTTACCTTACAGATAGAACTCTTTTTGTAGAAATTGAAAATTATAAATCCAAGTCCTTTGTTGCTTCGTCAGGTGTTCCTCAGGGTAGCATCCTAGGCCCTCTTTTATTTATTCTGTTTATTAATGATATTGGTACTTGCTTCAAACATTGCAGATATCTTCTTTACGCCAATGATCTCAAATTGTTTCGTAAAATAACTTGTCCGTCCGATGTCCTCTATCTGCAGCATGATTTGGATAATTTAGTCAGTTGGAGTATAATTAATAAGCTATCGCTCAATATAAAAAAATGCTTCCATATGTCAATTTCTAGATCCCCTTGTAAATTGGCTTCGTGTTACTCAATTTTAAATCAGAAGCTCATTTTGGTCAATGATTTTGTTGATCTGGGTGTAGTCTTTGATTCGGGTTTTACTTTTGTAAACCATGTATGCTATTTGCTTCCAAAGGCGTATAGTAACTTAGCTTTTTTACGTCGATATGCGAGGGACTTTAAGGACCCTTACACTAGGAAAATTCTCTTTAACTCGTTAGTACGTTCAAAATTAGAGTATGCGTCAGTCATTTGGAGTCCTATTTATAGCTGTCATTCTATGAGAATCGAACGGGTTCAAAGAAAGTTCCTTCGATTTGCTCTTCAACCACTTAATTTTTCCGACCCGCTTCCGCCCTATGCGGCCCGCTGTCAGCTAATAAATTTGCAGTCATTAGAAAAAAGAAGAATTATTCAGCTCCTTATGTTTCTCTTTGATTTGGTCTGTGGGAAGATCGATTGCCCTGAACTACTAGAGCTAATAAATTTCAATGTTCCTCACAGAACCTTACGATCTCAACCTCCCTTTTATCTTAGTGTAGTTAAGGCAAATTTCTATTCGTTAGCGCCTATATTTAGAGCGCTCTCGGAATTTAATAACATCTCTAAGAAGATCGATATCGAATTTTCATCATCAAGATCCTTATTTAAGTCCACGCTTGAATCGTTTTACTCTTAGGTTTAGTTCATGCACTGCTATGTTAACGCTATTATCGTATAATACTTATTTTTGTAATCTGTGTAATCTAGTCTGTAAGATTTTTAATCATAGACTGAATAAAGATGAATTGAATTGAATTGAATTGAACTGAATTGAAACGCGCAAGATTTTTCATTTAATATTTTCCTCCAACTTCACTGTCTTCAACTTTCAAGAAACAAAAATTTTGCTGCTGTGAATCTGGTAGCATGATTTTAGTTAAACGTCATAAACTTATCAAAGTCAAGTGATCGGCAACAACAACGAATGTCAATAAATGAAACTACCTTCTATTTTTACCTTCCTTCTATTAGCTCGGGATGTAACTATGTAATATTGATGCGCCTAAAAGATGCAGCGATTTCTATTCTCAAGTTACATACCTGATGACAGTACGAATGGCAATTATAATAGGGAGGTTTTAGTTTTTGAAGTGAAACTTCTTAGGCGGCGGTATCGCAAAAATGGAGAGTGAAATTTTTAAAACTGAAAACGTTTCATGAGTGAGAAGAAAGCTATAGGTAGTATAGGGAAGGGCAAAACAAGAAATAAAGCGACGCATGGCGGGTACGAGTACCTACATATGTATATATGTATGTATGAACGAACTCATTGCGCATTTCAGCTCTGCCGCTACCAAACAATATATGTATAAATGATGCAAGCGTGCTTCGCGTACCTACATCCATTCGTACATATGTACATATGTTTGTATGGATATATTTATGATGAAGCAAACGGGCTTCGTTGATGTACTGATGGGCATATGTATGTAATTATGGACAGCAATGTTTTCATGTATGTACATATGTTTGAATGGTTGTATATATATTTGTACGTATGTACATATGTTTGTGTACATGTTTTTTTCGAAGGGGGAATCTTACATAGATACCACCAACCATGGACGGCATGCACGATTCATACTGCTCGCTAAAGGTACACCTCATTCGGGACCGCGCACAGGCAGTATTATCTTACTATACTGGACTTGCGAAACAGTACGCCTACGTACTAAACCCTTAACTCCGACTTCTGTAGCTTGTATTTGGCCCTGCGGGACCGTCGTCAAGCATTACTTCGCAGGGCTAAGCTAGGCCAGGAAGGCTCTTCACACACTCCTTACAGAGTTATTCAGCACTTGCGCATCTGCACATCTCCGCTGCCACTCTTTATTTCTTAACTCCTGAAGCGCTACTGCGGGCCATTCCTTCATCTTAGCCCACACCTGTTTCGATTTCAGCATGTGGCTCACAATGTTATCGGGTGTCATCCTTTCTTCTATTAGCCTCTCTATGGTTGTTCTCTCAGCTACATATCTCGAACAGGAGAAAAAGATATGCTCTACGTTTTCACCGACACTGTTGCAGAAGAAGCATTCTGTCGCATCGTCGTGACCAAATCTGAGGAGGTACTCCCTGAAACAGCCATGTCCTTTCAGGAACTGCGGCAGGTAAAAGTCTGTCTCTCCGTGTCTTATCTCGACCCAGGCTTGCACGTTCTTCATGAGCCTATACGTCCATCTTCCTTTTCTTGCCGCCTCCCATTGTGTTTGCCACTCGTCGATGCTCATTTGTCTCTCCTCTTTGCGTTCGTCAGCCTTTAATGGCCTATTCCTGCTTTTTGTTCTACTTTACACTCTGTACTTCGTACCTACTTGAGATTTGCACATTATCAGACTAAAATTGCAGGGGCTAAAAAACTGTGTACTCGAAAAAAATCTAACACTTCCGAGAAAAAAGTTTGAAACTTAGGTGAAAATTTGTTGCACTTTTTTGAAGTTTTCTATAAATTGTTAAACTTGGGTTTATATGGGGTTTGTTAGAGAAAGAACTGTATTTTAATTGAAAATTCTTAATAAATAAACTTAAGTTGCACACAATATCACTTTGAAATGGCGTGCTATAGATATGACCGATACTGTAATACCAACCGCTTCATGCGACACTGTTCTGAAAGCGCAGGCAACTCTAATAGCGCTTAGCCTAAAAGCTGATTTCACCTTCTTGGCATATGTTTTTTGACGCAGGGCTGTTCCCCATATAGGCGCCGCGTACATCAGTACTGACTGGCTTACTTTAACCAGGAGCGCTCTCCTACTCTAACTAGGGCCACCAATATTTGCCATGATTCTCGCTAAAGCCGCTGTCACTGCAGCCGCCTTACCACAGGCTTTTTCTATATGCGTCTTTAAATTGAGTCTCGCATCAATCATCACACCATTTGTTTTTTTTTGTAAATTTGGATAAGGATTTTGCGCAAAAATACTGTGTATGGCGTAACCGGAGTTGGACTGATGAGGTAATTTTTTCTGACGCGATTGAAGACCACCAACGCAAAAAGGAGTTTTGAGCAAAAATACTGTTGATGGCCTGACACGAGTTTAATTTTTCTCAGGGAAGAGGCGAAGGTTGACTGTTCTTCAAGCTTATACTGTGCTCTTTCTAATGACTGGAGTTTTAGGTGCCACACCTCTTCCCCCTTCGCTCCCTCCAAAAAAAATCTTTGTACAATAACCGAACATGTCCCACGCACAACATTAAATCTTCTGATGTATTGTTTGTTTCCTAACAATGTGGCAAGGTAGCTCATAATTTTGCACAATTTATGAGACTTCAAAAACTTATTTTTTGTCAAAATTTTTTAAATGAAACTACCTTCTTTTTGTATCATGATTAGTTCTACAATTTTTGTTCACGCCTTGTAATGACAACAATGCCGAAGGACATTAATTAAATAGGATACAAATGGACTTTTTGTTATTCTACTAATACCGGCGAGTGCCGTGTCGATGCAAGTCGTAACTCGAGAGTCGAGTCGTGTCGAAAATTGCATGTTATTGCCTGAAGTTTCGACTCGACTAGTGTGTTAAAACGGAAAAACTTTGCAGCACTGGATAGTTTTCGACAACTTTCGTCGTCTACTTATTTTAGCACGACAGTGGCAACGTCTTTGTTGTCGACTCGTGCATTTGAGTCTGATTTACGACTTACGCAAGAGGTTGAATATTTTCGTATGCCGTGTCTATTTAAAAACTGCTTTCTTTCGCAAGTGGCATCAAAAGCACCGCATAATGATTTATGACTTTTTTAGGAACTAGAGCAGTTTAAACAAATTGACGAAGATATTGCGGAGGCAGTGCAAGGCAAACTTCGTAGACATTTATGATATCTTAACGATTGCTTCAGCATTCTTGGATGAGGAATGGATGTTAACACTAAGGGCTGTTTGCACCATGTCTAGTCAACACTCACTGGAGGTAAATTCTGCAGCTAAACACATCGACTGCTTTATAGATCACATGTTATATGCTGGGTATCAGAATTAAGCAGACATGGTGCAAACCCCTAAAAGGAAAATGGTGCTGGGTTTAAAAAAGGAGGCCACCCTAAACATCCAAATCGTGCTAATTTGGGTGGTGGTGAAATCATGTCACTGGAATTAGACAACCTTTTCACTAATAATAAAATTTTTTTAAAGCATCTTAGCAAAATTAACGGTGTTAATTCGAACTTTTTGGTGAAAGATCCAGCTACCTAGCATCAAAATCCAAATGGCGTTATAACTCACTCGAGATAAACGGCTTTAAAGTTTTGAATTGACATACATATACTCCCATATATATACGTAATACTTCTATATTGCTAGTACAATATGATCGCAATGAGTTTTCCATTCGAAATCAAAGAAAGATGCCTATGAAAGTTTTTGTGATTGTAGAAGTATACGTGTATATTTGTAAACTACTACATAGAATGAAGTGCCATATCATAACAGGGCCGGTTCAGGGAATTCAACAAACAAACACAAATTTGACGGTCTCATGTTTCCTTCACGCTGAAATGTATATCGAGCCCTAGCCGCGAAAATGAAGTAAGACAAATTTTTTAAAAATTTAATTTTCATGCATAAATGCCTCTTAAATTAAAAAAAATATATATATATACATTATTTTAGCGGTTAGCGCTCGGTATGACGAATTTCACCGATGCTCCTCGTTATTTGGAAATTTGAAAAATTCGAAGATAGAAGATCTTTTCCTAACAAAGACAAAACTTATTTCCACATAAAGCGGTGTGGTACTTTATATGTTGGCCGAATCCAATAAAGCACGTTATTCGATTCCCTTCCATGCTGATTGACGCCAATAAGAAATGCCAACTGATGCCAAGTCCTTCTCTAACTGGTATTTTTATCCTCTGCCACCACCAACGGCCGCAGCGCTTCTCATAGATTTACAAAATTTTATTTTTTGTTAATTTTTCATAAGAGTGGTTTTAAAATAAAAGTTTGTGAAACCGCTCCTGAATTTTGAAAAGTAAAATTGTAATTTTGAGTACATTCTCTTATCGGATCTCTCTTTCTTTTTTCAATATTTCGGCACTCTGATGTTGGGGAATGTACTTTGAATGTACTGGCAATATAGAAGTATTACATATATGGATGTAATNCCCATAGTAAAAATGAATAAATATTTAGTTCTAGTGGGCTTAACAGTAAATCGATACAGCTATGAAATTTTTATACAACATGGAAGAAGAGATAGCAGTAATTTCTGCATACTTATATCTTATTACATAAAACGAGCAATTCTGGTCTATATGTGTGTATATATATACATATATATATATATACTAGCTTTTACCCGAGGGTTTCACCCCGCGCTTTTATACAAATATGAAAAATAATTTAATGATGTTAGATTTTATTTCTGTGCCCATTTCGTTATAGCTCGTTATTTTTTAAGCGAATTAAGGTATTTAGGCCGTTTAAAACTATGAAATTATAAAATCTCGTCTGCGCGCTAGGCATTCGAAAGATATCAATCTCTCTAAGTTTACCTTAAAATGGTTCCAGGTATACGACGCGTGAATGTGTAACCTTCTTGGAGGTGCCACGGCGGGTTCTAATATTTCCAACTCAAATTTAGTAACCTGGCCTTGATAAAATACCAGTTCTCATTACTGTAGCAAATGCCTCAAGAGAGCTTTAGATTATAAGGCCGAACCCGGCTCTCCCTTTTCCATTTAATGAAATTTATTGTCAGTACGGCACTTATAAAATAAATCTCCATAACAAATTTAAAATACTTCGAGAGATTTTCTATCCTTCCAGAGATATGTATTAAGAAGTTTTTAGTATGTATGGGAGGCGACATGCCTTCTTTTTTAATAACTCACATTTTTTCCATGAGCATTGATAATATTTGTATACCCAACTCCATACCAAGTTCCAGTATTCTTCCACAAACACTTCCAGGGATATGTGGCAAGAAAAAGAAATTGTACTGGAAGTGCCACGCCCCTTTTTCTTATAACCCTAATCTTCTTCCATGAATTTAGAATTGATTTTACATACCCCAGTACCAAGTCCCAGTACTCTACCATGAACACCTCTAGAGATAAGCAGTATAAAACAGTAAATTTGTACGGGAGGAACCATGTCCCCTTTTCGAATAACGCAAATTTTTCTCCATGAGAATGGAATTAATTTTGTATACACATCTCGGTGCCAAGTTCCAGTCCTCTGCAATAAACACCTCCAGAGATATGCAGCATAGAAAAATCAATTTGCATGGGAG
>NW_016158062.1:120889-135950 GCF_001687245.7 Rhagoletis zephyria | reverse complement strand
GTATGGGAGGTGCTACGCCTCTTTACCAAAAACGTCCATTTTTCTCCGTGAATATGAACATGATTTCACACAGTGTTGGCAAACTGTTAATCTGATTAACGATTAAAATGTTAATCGCGTTCGACGATTAAAATTAATTAGTCGTAGTCAACTGTACGATTAATGATAACATTTTTTTAATCTTAATCGCTGGCTGCGATTACGTTTAATTAATTTAAAACATTAATCGTTAATCCAATTAAAAATAAAATCTGATTAATTTGTCTATGAAATGTCATGAAATCAACATTGATTTGACATACATATCACTATACCATTTCAGTTCTCCCCCACAAATACTTCCAGAGATATGTGTGTAATATGAAAATTCCAATTTGTATGGAAGGGGCCTTGAGTTACCGGACTTACTTTCAGTCTAAGACCATCCTTCCGAAATCCGTAGTAAGCGTACTAAATTTCGTTCTGATCGGAAAACCGGTTAAGGAAGTAGCCTATTTTTCAATCCAGGTCACAAACCATCCTTGAGCAAAATTTCTTTTTAAAACAGCTGGCAATTCTTAAAAAAGTAGCCTATTTTCCAGTCTAGGCCATAAGCTATCTGTGTGCAAACTTTCATGCAAATCAGTTCAGTCATTTACGCGTATTAATTTAATTAAACTTTCCTAATACGTGATAACTCTTAAAATAGTAGCCTATTTTCCAACGTAGGCCATAAGCACGGTGACCATCCGTCCTGTATTATACGGGACAGTCCTCTTTTTTGACCAATTGTCCTGGTAATTTCTTTATTTTATACGGGACGCCAAATGTTCTGTATTCCTTTTCACGCCCTGTATTTGTCCCGTATTCAGTGTTTGGCATTTCGATGCCTTAAAAACCCATTAAAATGGCATGTCTATGAAACAGTTTTAAGTGATGTTGGTATATGATTGTAATTTTCTCCATAAACAGTTATTAGTTTCTAATCTGAATGCCTGTGATTCGAATAGAAAAATGCATGCGTGACCAAAATATAAATTAGGACTCGACATTTTAATAACGTTTGGCTATTTTCATTTTGTTTATTTTGTTTCTTATTTTTTTATGGAAGTAAGGCTTTTTTCCTAACAAAAACCATATAAAAAAAATTTCCGACTTTGTGCAAAAACTATAAAAATTAATTCTGCAAAGTTTCACCAAACTTTCAAACTTTTTGATCAGAATCTTTTGAAGGTTTGTAGCTCATTAAAATTCATTATAATAAGGTGCAAGTGCAATGTGTTCTGCTCATTTGCTTCTCTTTTAAAAATATTATCGAACATACTTCGTACGAAAAAAATGCGTAACAACGTCAAAAAAATATAAATCCAAAAATTAACGGTATATCCTAGCTACTTCGAACTTGCATTTTATTGTATTAAAATTTAAGGAATTTTTTGTAACAAATTTTGTGGAGAAAAAATCTCGAGAAAAATATCCTATAGGTTTGAGATGTTACTTTAAGGATGCTCTTTCAGCTCTAATACACTTAGGATCATTGAAGAAGGTTTTAAGATCTGTTAGCTTGTGTGGAAAAAATTGCAAAGTTATGTTTTGTCCCGTATTTGGCCCCCATAAATATGGTCACCGTAGTCATAAGCTATCTCTGTGCGAAATGGCATGCAAATCTGTTCAGTCGTTTCCGCGTGTTAGTTTAGTTAAAACTTTTTTAACAGGAGGCAACTCTTCCAAAAAATTAGCTTATTTTCCACTGTAGGTCATAAGCTATCTGCTTGCAAAATTTCATGCAAATCCGTTCAGACTTTTCCGCGTATTAATTTAATTAAACTTTTTTAACAGGTGGCAACTTCTAAGAAAAGTAGCCTATTTTCCGATCTGGTCCATAGGCTATCTGCGTACAAAACTTCATGCAAAGCCGTTCATTCGTTTCCGCGTGATGATTTCCCAAACATCCAAACATACAAACTTTCACATTTATAATATTAGTAAGATATATATATATCCATAGGTTTCTCGGAAACCGCTCTAACGGTTTTGATGAAATTTCGTATACCGATAATGTTTTGAATTCTGTAGTTATATAAATCAGGTTTTCCCAAAGTGGGTGACGCGGCACCCTGGGGTGCCGCCAGCGTATGCCTGGGGTGCCGTTAGTGGCTAGAGTATACAGTGGTGCGGGCAAATTACATACACAACGCAAGCGGTTTGATCAAACTTCAACATGGCGGCCAGAAAATCAAAAAATTTTGATTTTTATTAAATTTACCTTCAGCTTGTGAGGTGTATTTCGCTCTTAAGCGTAGTTCCCCAGTACGTTTTGTCAACGAAAAATTTTATCAATAACTAGCAGTGGTACGCTGGAAACAAAATCTTGGAGCTCTACGTGCTCTACTCCCTTGTTTCTCTCAGCAGCAACGAACACTATACTCTTCCACTACAACCAACACAACCCGAACAACAACAGCAGCTACAAGTACTACATCGACAACAGCAACAACAAACTCGGTCATGTCGCCAATGATCTCAACTTGCGCTCCTGCACTTGCAGAAGCAAGCGAACCACCTAGAAGTGTAACTGACAGCAAGTCTCAGCCTACTATACGATCTCGCAACTCTCCAGGTAAGCCTGACGCTACGAATGTGAATAGCTGCGTTCCAGATGCTTCACGATTTGCAGGTTTTTACAGGAAGTCCTTCCAGGTGACCACCTCCCATAAGGTTTATTAATGGAGAAAACAGCTGTTCCTGCAAATCGTGAATTTCGTGAATATCGTGAAGCATCTGGAACGCAACTAATGTGAATAAGAAACACAAATCAAAACAAAACGTGTCCAATCAAACAACGCTTCATACCTACTGGTTGAGCTAACCAACTGCGTCGAACCGATTCATCGAACTTACAGTGGATGACGAAAGTCAGTGCAGCAACAGTGAGCTACTACAATCCCAACAAAAAGAAAATCTTGCAAATGATAAGGTGAAGTCAAATGTTTCCCCAAAAAGCAGCAAACCCCCTCCAATTTATGTCCAAGGTGTAGAGCGAATAAAAGCGCTTAACGAAGCTCTAAAAGAAACAGTTGGGCAAAACCCTGTCTAATAACGAAGTTAGAATTCAGACGAATGATCCGTCTAACTACAAACCTATCATAAAAATGCTGAGACTTAAAGGTACAAAATATTACACGTTTAAACCAAAAGAAGATAGGGGATTCAAGGTAGTACTAAGACACTTGCACCCATCTACGAACATAGATGACATCAAACAGGAACTGCATGAAAAGGGTAATCACGTTCAAAATATCCACAATATAAGACAAAAGGGGACAAAAAACCCCTACCCCTGTTTTCAGTAGAGTTTAAAACAAAAGAGAACAACAAGTGTATTTACTAGATAACAACTTTGCATCACACAATAGTAAGCTTTGAACCCCCCCACCATAAAAAAGCGATTGCACAGTGTACAGACTGTCAAAATCTGGGTCATACCCATAACTATTGCACTAGGGACCTTAAATGCGTTAAATGTGCTGGTGATCATAAAACTTTAAATTGCGTAACAACAATTTCCGAGGGAAATATAAAATGCGCACTATGTGGTTGTAACCATACCCCTAACTATAAAGGCTGCGAAGCATACAAAGCTCTCAAAATTAAACGGTTCCCATCCTTAAGGAAAAGAGAACAATGTCCGCAAGAAAACAAACCTGCTGAACCTACGTCAAGCAGCGCTATACAACCTGGCCTAAGCTACGCTGAAGCAGCGGCTGCTACAAAATCACTTCAAGTAGCAACTCCCAATATCGAACAAAACATGGTCCATCACAATACAAGAAAACAATAAACACAGCCTCATAGAACTTTATACCATGTTCTGACTGACAACGAAAACACTTTGAAAACGAGTTTTGGAATTGTGGGCTGAAGGCTGTTCACACCGGCTGTTAGTGTTTTCGTTTACATTTCTTATATCCTCTCATTGCAGTTTTGCTACACAAAAACAAAACCAAAATGCTTTTCCCACATTTTCTTTTCATTAGCAACCTCTTACTCTCATTCTTATTTTACTTTGGCCAGCCAATTAACAATAAATACGAAATAGCGTATTAAAGATGATAAAATATGACTTCCACTTCGATAAATAATCGAAAAAAACTAATGAAGACACCGATTGGAACGAGTGGAACTTGAGTTTTCAAGTAGTTTTCAGCGAAAACTGGTTTGACAGATTTTACATAGACGGAAACACATGTTTTAGGTCGAAAACTAGTTTTAGCAACGAAAACATGTTTTCGATGTCGGTCAGAACATGGTATAAGGATATGATGAAACAACTAATCCAGCAGATGACAAACATGATGAACATCATGACTCTACTTGTAACTAAACTTGACCAGGGAAAATAGCTTAAAAATGATAATATGGAATGCTAACGGGCTAACNTATGATGAAACAACTAATCCAGCAGATGACAAACATGATGAACATCATGACTCTACTTGTAACTAAACTTGACCAGGGAAAATAGCTTAAAAATGATAATATCAAATGCTAACGGGCTAACTAAACATGCTTTGTTAAAGCAATTTTTAGCTGACAACTACAACGATGTAGAACTCAAATCAGAAACCCATTTTACGGACAAATCATTTCTGACAATTCCCGGATATAGGATCCACCCAGATGGAACCGGACATGGAGGCACAGCCATTATAATAAAAAGCAAAGTGAAATACACAGAACTAAATCCCTACCAACTGGACCATATTCAATCGACAAACTTGCAGTTAGAAGACAATTATGGACCTTTCACGCTCTCAGTAGTATATAGCCCTCCATAACATAACATTAACAAGGACCAATATACACATTTTTTTACGACCCTTGGTAAAAGATTTATCGCAGCAGGCGACTTCAATGCCAAGCACACAAACTGGGGCTCAAGAATAACCACCACTAAAGGAAGGCAACTACTCGACGCAATCGTAAAAATCAATGGAAAACATCTTAGTACTGGTGAACCAACATATTGGCCAACAGACGTAAGAAAAACACCCGATCTTATCGACTTCTGTGTGCTAAAAAATTTAAGAATGGAGAACTAAGATTAAATCGCGATTTGAATTGTCATCAGGTCATTCACCAATCCAACTTGATTATGTGGATAAAATCGACATAGATGGAGTAAACACCAAAATTTATAATAGGAAACCGATTGGCGTGCATTCCATGACTACATCCAAGATGGACTAGACACACAAATACCCCTCATGTTACCTGAAAACATCGAATCCGCCATCATATACTTAAATGATACAATTAACAATGCAGCTTTTGACTCCACCCCGAAAGAACTACGAAAAAGTAGCACTTCCTGCCACCGCCACACTCTAAAAAGTGCATGTAAAACTACTACTGAAAAGTGTTTATTTTTCAACCAGGATCTGTTGAAGTATACGCACAAGATGTTCAAGATTTGATTTTGAACATGAGTTGTTTAAAATATACACATGAAATGTTTAAAATTACAAACATTTTGAAAGTAAAAATATATTTTTTACAAATAATAAATACTAAGTGCCAGGGGCGCACGCAGGAATATATTTTTGGGGGGAAAGGGTTTATACTTCTAAATATATATCATCAGCAAATACTGAAAATTCGCTCTTTAAAATACATTTATGAAAGTTTTATTTACAGTATGAAATAAATAAATAAACTTTTTAAAGTATCATCAATTGCATTTTATTTACATAAAATTTACAAAGAACTCAGACATTTTTAACCGGCTTCAAAAAAGGGGAGGTTATCAATTCTTCGGAGTATTTTTACTTCTTTTATTTATTCCACCGCATAACTTTGCACCGCGTGAACCGATTCCAATAATTATTTTTTTTACCGGAAAGATGGTACCTTAAGGGTCGTCTCGTAATTTGGTTTAGATCCGATCATTAAATCATGAAAAAATTAACGGTTAAAGATGCACTCAACTTTCAAAAGTAATACAAAATTTTACAAAAGAATTTTAATATAAATAAACTAATTAATTTCACGAAATTTTTACACTTTTTATTAATTTTCTTCGATTTCTGGTTTCTCATTTTTTAATAATTCGAATAACGAAAATTTAACTGAACTTGTATTTTTATCATGTAGCTCATTTTGGTGGAACGAATTCGAAGTTAGCAAATTAAATCTTCGAATGCTTATTAAGTACATATCAGTGGTAAACTTTTTTAGGCTGTAAAGTGTAAAAAGCAACAGTAAGTGAGTATGCATTGCATATTTTTAGGACAATGTTTTCATTCGCAGTTAAACTTTAAAGAGCTCTCAAGAAAAAAAGAAAAATTCTTACAAAATGGCGCACAAGAAATGGAAAAGAAAATTTTTTCTTTCAAAATTTCTTATATCATAATAAATTTAGCCCCAAAACCCACCCCTTGTGTGCGCTACGTGACAAATTTGATATGTAAAAGTAAACAGACATTGTTTAATTTTGCACACACTACGAGAGGAAACCTGTTACCTCTCTTTATATGCGTACATTTAAACGAAAAATTTCTAGACGAAATTTTAAACATTTTATGCGTAAACTGTGAAAATGTGAACAATAAATGTTTAAAACTCAAAAAACAAATTTGAAATTTGTTCTACGCCACACATATGATAAGTAAAAGTAAGCAACCAGTGTTTAAATTTGCATTCATTAAGAGCGGAAACTGGTTACCTATCTTAATATGCGCAAATTTAAACAAAAATTTTTTAGAGTGCAGCCATAAGAAAGCAAATAGATGACAAAAGGAGACTGGGGAAAAGATGGCACGCTACACGACATCCAGATGACAAAAAAAAAAAAGCTTAACAAGGCGACAAAGTGTTTAAAAGCGCTACTTCAAGCGAACGAAAATACGATATCTCCATATCCTGACCCCGAGATCGGAAAATAACTATTCCCTTAGGAAAGCATCAACAAATTTGATAAACAAAACAATTCACCAACGAGCTCTGTAAACCGATAGTGGATCCTGGGCAAACTACGACAACGAGAAAGCGACAGTACTAGCAGACCACTATGAGAATGTTTTCTCTATTAACGACGTTCCTCCCCCGCTTCCACCCACGGCAAACATACATACCTACGACAACGTCAACATAAAAGCGATTAAACTTGATGATAATAAAAAAACAAATAATGAAAACAAATGACAAACAAAAATCCCGGGATACGATTGCATGTCAGGGAAGATACTCAAAATGTTACCAAAAAATGCTCATACTTACCTTCGGAACTTAATCAACGCCATTTTCAGATTGCGCTCTCTCCCCAGACTATGGAAATTGGCCGAAATAATAGCGATCCCCACGCCTGGTAAGGACGCAAAAAAGCCTTCATCGTACAGACCAATAAGCCTGCTGCCCATTCTGTCGAAAATTTGCGAGAGAGAGAGAAAATGTAATACCTGACAACAAATCCAAAGGTTAACAACCAAAATTCTGATTGACATGGAGGAAAAAAAGTTCTGCCTTGCCATTTTCCTTGACGTCGAAGAAGCCTTTGACAAAGTTAGGCATGCGGGCCTTCTTTACAAGCTACGAAAACGTTTACCTACAAGCTTTTATTCACTAATAGAAAGTTATATAGCCCATAGATACTTCTACGTTAAGTGCAAAAATTATTACTCATCCTTGCGACGAATAAAAGCTGGCATCCCCCAAGGAAGTGTATTAGGACCAATCATGTATAATCTATATACGGCAGATATACCTATTCCAGACGATAATGCATCCATGATTGCCACCTTTGCTGATGGCACTGCCCTACTCTACGGTCACAGTGATATAACTATAGCTACCAATAAATTACAAACAATACTCGACGAAACTCTGAGTCGGTTTAATTTGTGGAATATTAAGATTAACGAACAAAAACCCGTTCAAGTTATATATACAACAAACAAGAAATATTCAGCACAGAATCTCAGCATTAACAATACTAATGTTCCAATCGACAGAGTAGCTAAATACTTAGGAATGCACATTTAGTCTGTTCCTTTGAACTTCGGACTAAAACCTGTGGAACTGTCAAACTACAATTTTACTCTCTCAAGTGAGAGTAAAAGGAGAACAGATGCAGAAGTGCACCGGAAAGCAAAAAGCACTATTTCCTGTAAAAACGTCAATCGGTTTGTTTACATGTCATTGGTACAACACTTATTTGGCTGAAATATCACTAAATAACACTGGTCTACAAGGGTTTTGCGAATAAGACGGGACCTGGTGTTTCCGAACGGATTTTTCGTGCTGAACACGAATCTGGGGTCCAAAACTTCCCATCACGTCACGTTTTCGAGAAAAAAGGGGTTGAAACCCCTAAAAACAGCGTTTTTGGCCATTTTTGAAAAATTGTAGAGCTGAACCCTGACGTGCTACAAACTTTGTATATGTCAGAAATTAAAGGCTAAATCGTGCCCTTTCGAATGAGCCCTATGCCGAATTAATCGCATGCACCCTTAGATCAGGGGGTGTATTTGTGTCTAGGAGTCCAATTTTTATATCCACCATATTCGACCCGTCATCTTAAATTTTTAAAATCTAACTGCAGATTCGTAATCAGCGACTTTTAATATAGTTAAAACCTTGGCATTATTAATTTTCTATGATCGTTTAAGATTAAATTCTTTCTGTGATCAATTTTTCCTGCACCCCTAAACACAAATACACCCCCTGCTTTAAGGGTGCACGCGATCAATTCGGCATAGGGCTCATTCGAAAGGGCACGGTTTAGCCTTTAATTTCTGATATATGCAAAATTTGTACCACGTCAGGGTTCAGCTCTATAATTTTTCGAAAATGGCCAAAAACGCTGTTTTTAGGGGTTTCAACCCCTTTTTTCTCGAAAACGTGACGTGATGGGACATTTTTGACCCCGGATTCGTGTTCAGCACGAAAAATCCGTTCAGAAACACCAGGTCCCGTCTTATTCGCAGAAAAAAAGTTGAAATTTGTAGACCAGTGTAATTATTAAAATCTATACATATTCAAACATTTCTTTGTTTCCTTCCATTTTTTTTTTACAAATATAAGGTTCTTTGCTTTCACCGCTTTCTGTTTTTGTTTGCACATGCAAATCAGCTGATCGTTTGACACTTTTCATGAACTTCAGGAAAAAAAACTCCGGACTAAATCCCGTAACTTCTTATATATACACCCGAAACGACGACCTACACCGTGAGCTGAATATTCCAACAGTCAAGGAGGAAATCCTAAAAATAAGTCAAAAACAACTCGATAGACTGCTTTATGTATAAAGTAGTATAGTCTAATGTCTTTGTATGAAAGTATCTAATGTAAATGCGAAAAAGAAAATTTTCAGAAAAATAGCCGAAAACGTACCTTTTCGCATTCACTTTCGGTACTTTTGTAGACCTAATCCGCGTTTCATCCACTTTTCTTCCCGTTTTCGGATTAATTTTCGGATTTTTTGATGGCTCGGCCGTTCTCGTAACAAGCCAGCAGCTTCGCGCACGTGTATGTTATTTACTCTTTGGAACTTCAAAATCACACTGTGAAAGAGCGAATCAACACGATTTTAGAGGCAGTCTTCCCGTGTTAGTGAGGTACCCATTCGCAATGCAATTCGAAGAAGAACTTTTGATGAGCGAAGTACTTGAGACTTACACCACTAGCGACGAAATTTTTAAAGCAATCAACAAATTTGTACAGAAAAATAGTTTGAAATGGAGCAAGTGTGCGGATATTTGCAGTGGTTGAAAAAACGAAAGGAGCGATGTCTAGGATGAAGCAAGAGGCAGAAAACGCCACGAGAAGTCACAGTATGATCCGTCGGCATTCCCTGGCGACTAGGAAGATGCCGCCACTAGATTTAAAACCATTATTGGATTACGCAGCGAAGATAACTGAGGCCTGCGAAATTAAATTACATCTTTGGTTTTTTCTAGCACGTATATTTTAGAATTTCTAGCAATTTGCATGAAAACCCCATAAATAAACAAAGTAAATCAGAAAAACGAATGTAGCTTCGAAATTAACGCTAAGAAAATTGATAACAATGGTTTCAGCAGCGATTTAAATGGCAAATGATTTTTTATTTTCTGTCCATATAAAATTAAAAAAATTAAAATAATTTTTCACTTAAATTGCTTTCGTGAAATTGGCTGTAAAAATTATGTTGTTAGCGTTAACGCGCATGACCAGCGTTAACTTGGAAGGTTTAGAAAAAACCATTGTCGAATATTTTCCCAACATTGACTCTGAGGATGTCTTAAGCTGGGTAACAAACCCCTTTTCATGTGACCCGAAAAGTAAACCTACTGAGGTGACAAATTAAGCTTTAGAAAACCTTCTGAACATCAGTGAAGACAGCACTTTGAATATAAAATACTACGAAGGGAGCCAAGAGAGTTCTGGATGCAAGTGTATGCAGAAAACACTGCTGTTGGCAAGATTGCATTAAAACTACTAGTGACTTTTACTTTTACATTTATGTACCTCTGTGAAATAATTATATGTGCATATTGTTACCTTAATCTATCTTATTTGCATCGGTACATTCATTGCACAAGGCGTTGTTTGTTTAGTATATTGGCATATTTTTATTCTCATTTTTGTTGTTGGTATTTCCGACAGGGTAGGAGTGTGATGTAATGTGGAACGATGACGGCATATTTTTAGTTTTCATAAACATCTGTTCATAGCCCTGTTATATAAACACTTTTTGTGTCTAATACCTTTCTTAGGAAAAAATTGTATGTGCAAAACATTGTTCTCGTTGTTTAAAATGTCAACACGTGAAGTGAAACAATTACTTTGATAAAAAATTACAGGCGTAGTAAAAATTAATATTTTTTGTAATCAAAACTCGCGGAAAATTTGAATTTTTTATAAAAATGTCACGTGGCACTAGTTTAACAGAAAAAGAGCATTGATTTATAATTGGCCAAAAGGAAAGTGGTGTGCAATTGGATGATATAGCTGCGAAGATCGGACGCCATAGAAATGCCATTCCGAATTTCCTGAAAAACCCCAAAAATTATGGGACTACCAAACGCAGTGGCAGAAAATCAGAGATTGGCGAACGATGTAAGAGATACGGTTGCCAGACGTACTGAATTTCTCAGTACAGTACTGATTTTTCAGCTCTTGTACTGATTTTATTCATTTCTTCAATCAGTACGCTAATGTCCTGATTTTTCAAAATTTGTACTGATTTGTACTGAATTTTCAATTCAAACAAAATACTTTATGATTTTCTTAAGAAACTTTCTTAAACTGTACTGTAAAAAGTAAGAAGAAAATAATTTAATTATGGTTGACATGTTTCCGATAATATTTGATATGCCCTAGAAATTAATACAACGAAAAGATCTATCGTTTTATGGGCATATCGCCGGGCCGTTACGTACCAGTTGCGATAATATGATGGAGCTTAAATTATTTTAAAAGGCTGGCATTCTTTTGTCGAGTGTTGTCAGTTATCTCGAAAATAACTTTCAGTTTAATAACAACAAATTTGAATATTCTAAATTTACTCACATTGTTACGGCGACAATCCGTCCTTTATTTTAAAGGACAGTCCTTTATTTTAACCCCCTGTCCTTTATAATTTTTTTCAAAATAAAGGACGCCTTTTGTCCTTTATTTCTTAAACTGTCCTCTAAATCAGCTCTACATACATAGGTAAATTTTTGAACACAGAATATGAAAAATAAAAATGTCCCTTACAAAATATAATGAAAACCTTCGCCAGTTTGTTTCGCCCCCACCTAAGGGTTTATATATAATCAGTAATCTTTGTACAATAAAGGAGGATAGTATTGCGCGCTGAGTTTCCAGTTCCATTGAAAGAAAACAATAAACCCCCTGCTGCACAGTGGTTCAAAACTGACATCTAGTCTTCGTAATTCACTGGAGACTTAATTTTTCCCTTAATTTGATTAATTTTTATTTTTTTTTTATGAAAGATTACAATATTTGCTAGAGACCAGTTGAACCTGATGTGTGAATTTTTATTTGATTATATTAAATTTTTTAGTGCAAAATGCAAAAAAGTTCCAATTTTGAAGAAAATGTATTCTCCTGTTACAGTTAATAAATGTCACATAACAAAAACTAGTTGAAAACAGTTGTATGGTTCTCCCAAAACGAAAAAATACAAAAAAAAAACTTTGAAATGTTATAAAAAATGTCAACAAAAATAACTATTTTTTTTGGTTTTTAGTAAAAATTGGTTTAAAATGAAGGCTCCGGTGAATTGTGAACATTAAATTCCAATTTTGAACCACTGTGTTCTGGCTTCGTCGTGCAGTATGAATTATGGTAAACGCATTTTGGTAAAAAGGATTTGGCTTCATTTTTCGCTACAGCAGGGGAACTTGTACAATTAAATAATATAATTAACTGGTAAATATTTGATTTAAATTACGATATGGGTAAAGTACTTTTATCATAGAAGTTGTATGTACATACGTATTCCCAAATCATTTTGAAAAAAATGTCCTTTATTTTACGTTAATTAATATGGTCACCGTAGACATTGTACGAGTTTTGCATACAGGACATGGGGTTGGTTTCTCCAACTCAACTTAACTTAGTTTAGCCAAGTTTTTAGACTTAGTCAAGAGTAAGCTGTGTAAAGAGTAGGCTAACTTTTGACTTAAGTCCAAAAAATAGCTAAATTAAGTTAAGTTGAGTTGGAGAAAACCAGCCCATAGAAACATAGCCCATAGTTGAAAAAATTGTTTAAGCCATGAGGAAATATAGACCCTATCCTTAAAAAGTGGTACTTTTTCACAGTTTGAAAAAGTATTTAACTTTTTTTTTTTTTTCAAAACCACTCGAACCAAGCAATTGAGAGGGTCTTAAGTACAAAGTTTGTTTCTTGGTGCAAAGAGAGAAACCGGCTTCTAATTAAAATTTTTTAAAGTGAACTTCAAATTAAAAGTAATTTTAAAATGAAATGTATAGAATTCTTTGACTATTTAAACGCTGAAAATGGGAATGATCTCATTATTGCTATTCAAAAATGTCATAAATATAAAATAATTTATTGGCTCCTGTGTATAATGATGTGTACACTCATGTTAAAATGAACAGCACTTTTATTTTTTATGTACTATATTTTATTTATATACAAAAATATTGTTAAATTGAAGAACTCTGGCGTTTTAAAGTATTTTCTGTTACTTAGATTCATTTTGCTTTGAATAAAAATGTACTGAAAAGTACTGATTTTTTTTTAGCATGAAAAAGTCTACCGTACTGATTTCGCGCATAAAAAATCTGGCAACCCTAGTAAGAGAACGATTCGGCGGCTAGCTGTTGAAAAATGTATGAGTTGCCGTGAAATCAAGGTTCACCTTAACCTCAATGTAACTAGGAGGAGGGTCCATCAACTATTTGTTCAAAACGAGAATGTTAAACATACCAGCCGTGTATCACAACCCATGTTATTACAGCGACATATGGCCAACCGTTTGGCATTTGCTTTCAAAAGATCGTCTTCAGCGATGAGAAAATGATGATGATTTTAATTTAGACGGCCCTGATGGTTGCCAAAAGTATTGGCGCGATTTGAGGCACCCACGCCAGCTTCGACTTAAGCGAAACCATGCTGGAGGCTCGTTGATGGTTTGGGGTGCTTTTGGGTATGCTGGTAAATGTCCTCTCTGTTTCATACCATGCAAAACCAATTCCCAGAATTGAATTGCTGGACAATGTATTAATTGAATGGAGATGATTGGATATATCAACAGGATAACGCTCTAATCCACACTGCACGTATTACAAAAGAGTTTTTTTCATCAAAAACATACCACTGCTAGAGTGGCCAGCGATCAGCCCCGACCTAAATCCCATCGAGGATTTAAGGGGAATACTTTTGGCCAAGATCTACAAGATAGAGCTGTAGCAAACCGTATGTATTCGTTACTGAGTAACGAATACAACCCCTGACTCGAAGTACCGAATCGTTACTCACATAATAATCTCGTTACTCGCATGTTCCGTATATGCACCATCATCGTGAATCTATACAACACAACATACTGTGCGGTAACGAAACTGGTTTTTGTATCGATACTAAAGTGCGTTGCGTGTGTATGTACGAACATGCATGCATGATTCGTGTGAGGTACAAGGGCTAGGCAACTCTACCATTTTAATGTTTAAAAATTGCCACTAGGCAACCCTTTTTTCCTTTTACTTCAATATTATATTGCATTCTTACGTATTGGATTCGATTTGAAAGGTCGAAGAGAAGCGTGCGATTGAGAAAACCAAATGTGAGTACTTGAATACGATTTTATGAGTTGTATTAATTATTACTTTTCAATAAAGTTTTAAAAGCATTCGTTGAACTATCCTTAAGATATTTTACATAGTTGAAGGCGAGCTAATACAGTGTATTCGTCGCCGGAGAATGATGTTGCATTTCACCCAAGTGGAAATTTCTTGGTGACTGGCGGCGATGACGATACAATAAGATTGCTTGATTTATTAGAAGGTCGACCAATTTATACACGGTAGTAGTGCACTTTAGCGGAACCATATAATATAAATTTTTTCCTGTATTCAACAGTTGCTCGTTTGGAAATCTAATTTGCATACATTTGATGCCAATAGCTCTCGCAACAAACAAGCCAGTTCTCAAAGAGGCCAAATTGATTTTAGTCATGCAACAGCTCCACATAACTCCGCCATAGACACACACACCAGTTGCTGCAGTACCAAAAAGCTGTGATGACAGTATTTTAATTGATCCACGACAATCGGTGGCATATGGAATGCGTGATGGAAATTTTCTGGTGCTTGATAGCCAATAAACTACAAGAGTGAAACGCTACAAGTGAAACGCTGTGATGTAATTTTTCTTAAATTTCCATCTTTACTTGCATTTACATTAAGAAGCTCATAGAGGACAGAGCTGTTGGTGAGGAAGGTGTCGAGTTACAGCAGTACTGCAACTGTGAAAATCCGCATTTCGCACGTGCCCCACTCATATGGAATAGCAGCTTATGTCGAAAGGCTGGTTTTAGTATAATGCGGCATTCGCAGCATACCCTCACTG
>NW_016158062.1:115870-120519 GCF_001687245.7 Rhagoletis zephyria | reverse complement strand
TTGCTTATCTTCAGGAGATTCCCGGTAATAATACCCAATTGTTCCTTTAACAATTTTTTCATGGTAACTATATTTTATAGGCCCTAGAAAATGCAATGGGGGACCAATAAAAAATCTTTAATCATAAAAAATGGTTAAATAAACAATTGGATATCAATATTTGAAGTCTCCTGAAGAGAACCACGGTTTTACGATTGAAAAATATTGATTTTCAAGAGTTTTATACCATTTTTACGAAAATTTGTTTTTTCCCCATATAAAATACATGGAAAACTTTGAGCGCTGTGAGCACTCCCTAAATATTTTTTGATTTCAAAATGAAAAAATAGGGTTATATTTATTTTCGGTTCAGAACAATCCTAGGGGGTGGCGGCATTAAAATTCCGACTTTATTATTTTGGACCACTCAACTGCGCACACACGACTTGTGTGTGAAAGCCGAGTAGCTCCCGGAGACTCCCGTGTGCATCACTGATGTATACGTATGAACGAACATTTCCTTACGCTGCAAGAATCAATGGGCGCGTTCATAAGTCGTAGCTGTTGGGTAACCGTTGGCTGTTTGTCTTAGAAACGCACAGTTGAGTAGTTACGCTCAGCCCAACATTTTTTCATTTTTTCAGCGGAAAATTTTTACGCTACCTGAACTCAACGTGTGGGCTTAGCCTAAGCAGCTGATCGAAAAGACTTACGCCGCTTATATTAAATTTAACGCCGCTTTGTTATGTGGCAGTTGCAAACAAATTTATTATATTTTATATTACTGATGTAATATTTTATAATTATACTACGTTTCTAAATATATGTTTTTAAGATGTTTGCTATATAATTTTACACTGTTTAATTCATTGTAACATTGAACGATTTTTTCAACACGGCGGCCGCTCAGCGTTGAATTCTAAATAGTATCGGCGCAACTATCTCTATTTGTTGCAATTTCATTTGTTTACAATTGTGCTGTTCATTTGGCAACATATTCATCAAGCCGTTTCTAAGACGTAATTGTTGGGTTCAACAGTTGCCAGCAGTTTCGTAGCAGATGAGCTAAACAGCTACGTCTTATGAACGCGACCATTGCGATCATTCTTGTGAGGTACAAGTGCGTGCAGTACCGAATCGTTACTCACATAATAATCTCGTTACTCGCATGTTCCGTATATGCACCATCAACCGAATCGTTACTCACATAATCATCTCGTTACTCGCATGTTCCGTATATGCACCATCAACCGAATCGTTACTCACATAATCATCTCGTTACTCGCATGTTCCGTATATGCACCATCAACCGAATCGTTACTCACATAATCATCTCGTTACTCGCATGTTCCGTATATGCACCATCAACCGAATCGTTACTCACATAATCATCTCGTTACTCGCATGTTCCGTATATGCACCATCAACCGAATCGTTACTCACATAATCATCTCGTTACTCGCATGTTCCGTATATGCACCATCAACCGAATCGTTACTCACATAATCATCTCGTTACTCGCATGTTCCGTATATGCACCATCAACCGAATCGTTACTCACATAATCATCTCGTTACTCGCATGTTCCGTATATGCACCATCAACGACAATCAATACAACACAACATATTGTGCGGTAACGAAACTGTTTTTCGTATCGATACTGAAGTGTGTTGCGTGTGTATGTACGTACATGCATGCATGATTCGTGCGGGGTACAAGCAGGGATGGAATTTCAAAATTTCAAAATCTTCAAAAATTGTGCCGAAAAGAATATGAAAGTGCCACAAACTTAAATTTCTTTTATAATAATTATTTCTTAATATAAAAATTATAATTAACTTTATCTGAATAGTGAGTCGGTTTGGATGTGTTAAGTAAAAATAAATATGTGTTAGTTACACCGACATGACTCTGGTATGACTGTGAATGACTCAACTGTGTGTAGTCGGAAGGCGAGTGAACACGTACACAGTTGACTCCTGAGTCATACGCACCGTCTATGTTGCCTATTAGACATAAAACATAAATTCATACACAGAATTACAATTACAGAAGGGAAATACACGGAAGTACAGCTATTCTGACATTCTTACACTCATATGTATGTACCTATTTGCGAAGTAATGGCAGTAAGACATTTTGGCCAGGGACATAACAGTTATAAGTTTTATAGCAAAAACGTTGCTCCATAACAGTTATTAGATGAGAAATGTTGTTTATTTCGTCGATAAGAGTTATAACCCAACGTTTATTTTTTACGTTGCCTGATAACTGTTATGCAGGAGAAATATTTTTTCCGTTGCCGATAAGAGTTATTTCCCAACGTTTATTTTTTTACGTTGCTGGATAAGAGTTATTTTACAACGTTTATTTTGTTACGTTGTCTGATAAACGTTGTAAGATTAGGATATTGATGAAGATGGAGATGGGGAATAAGATAAAGATGATGAAATAAAAGTGAGAGAGTGAAATAACTATTATCAGATAACGTAAAAATAAACGTCGGGCAATAACTGTTATCAAGCAATGTTAAAAATAAACGTTGGGTAATAACCGTTAACGAGCAACGTAAAAAATAAACGTTGGGATATAACTCTTATCAGCAACGGAAGAAATATTTCTCATCTATTAACTGTTATGAAACAACGTTTTCGTTAAATTTCAGAATTCAGGCAACGTTTTCAATTTGTAAATTCGAGATAACAGTTATTTTTAGGCCCTGATTTTGACCAGTTTCGCCTATTATTTTTATTGATTATTTTTTAATTGATTTTAAATAAAAGTCTAATTCATAATTTAACAAACACAATAAATGTACACAAATCGGCATTTCAAACTTTGTACACAAATTATAAAAACTCAGCAGGTTTTCGCAACAAAATACTTTGATTTCAGAATTTTTAGGGAGACTCCAAGTTTTCGATGTTATGTATTTTTCCATATAAAGTGTGTTCAAAATTTTTTTTAAATGGATCAAAATGTACGACACCGCCAGAAAAAATATCAAAAATCATCGAGATATTGCAGAAACTGCCACTTTCATTTAATAATCTATAAAACTGCGAACTTAGAATCTTTCCAAAAATTCTGAATTAAAGCTTGTTGTGGCGAAAACTTACTTTTCGTACTACATATTCACAACAGAATTCAGCGGTTTGCAAATAATTCTCACATCCCTTATTTGAATTTTTAAGTGCTTTTAATTTTCACTTTTTGTATTTTTTTTTTTATCTATAATGTGGTATGTAATTTTTTGTTATATATTGGCATTTTATGCTAAACTTCTATATTTTATGATTGTGCCAAACCAGGATGAATTGTACCAAAAGTACCTCTGAGAATGTAAGGGTCAAAAATGGCGCTATTGTGCCTACTTTTCCATCACTGGGTAGAAGTGCTTGATTGTATCAAATTGTTCGAATCGATACAAAAAAATGTTGCGTGTATACATACATATGTACGAACTAGAGGTATACGCCGCCGAGCCACGCCGCCGCCGCCGCCGATTTTTGTCATTCCTCACGCGCCGCCGCCGACTTACCAAAATAACGGCGCGGCGGCGGCGGCGGCGGCGTTCGGCGCCTAAGGAATTTTGTACAAAATTTTCATGATGTATGTACATTGAAATACATCGTTTGAAGGAACTAAATACTACTCGTATAAAAACACAATTTTTCGAAATGAAAATAACATTTTAAAGGATTTTTTTGCATAATTTGGATCACTGGATAAGAATATGATTCCTTTATTTTTCCAAAAAGAGCGTAAGTCAGAAAAAACATAGGTAACATATATTTCGATCCAAAGCGTTTATTACAGTTAAATTAGGGTCGAATGCTGGTAATCTAGCGATTCTTTCCGCAGTTGACAACTCTTTTCAATACTACAACATACATACACTTTTTATACACATTTTTTTGCTAATTTTTACATTCGTAAGGTATTTTATTCTGGGTTCCCACATACGTATACGAGTACTAGGTGGCTGTGGGAAAATTACGTTAGCATTCCTTAGTGGTGGTCAAACCCCAGGAAGGTTTTGCTCCCTCGCAACGCAATGTTTTCTACAAAGGATTAAAGTTCCCCCTTTTTGGTAAACATTTGTTTTATTTTTCATTACATTCGATTCTCCTTAGAAAAATTTGGCGCCTAATATTTTAGTGGAAATTTTTACCATCTATAAGCCATTTTTTTAAACAGTGGGTCTGGTTCGAGTTGATGGAAAAAAGTAGACCACCCTTGTTTTCAATATGTAATCCGCAAAAAATCATAAGAACTCCGTAATTTAACATAACGGTTGATAAGATTATTGCAAATTTATTTGATAGCGACATAAATTACCCCAATAACTTAACTTTAAAATTTTTTTAAGTTCTTTAAATTTAAATAGTACATACGGCTCTGTATACAGCATACAGAGCTATGTGTGTATGGATGTGTATACCTCAGACCTTCTTCTGTTCGCCCATCCATCAGCGCCAGGCACTCAACATTTTAAATCAAGTAGGAAGTAACGTAATTTAAATTTAAAACTAATTCAATGAATGAATTAAATAGAATTATAATCTGAATTGGCATGGCGAATGCCTAACGCTGACGAGATGACATGATAAGATTAGTAGCCTCATGGCTCTTTGGAATCTACCTTATGGGCAGTAGCGCCGGCGT
>NW_016158062.1:108742-113537 GCF_001687245.7 Rhagoletis zephyria | reverse complement strand
TCATATGTACGTTCCAAGCGCTCATAGAAGAGATCCTTGGACGCCTCATCCTTCTCTTCCGTCGGGGCATGGGCGCAGATGAGCGAGATGTTGAAGAATCTAGCTTTGATGCGGATTGTGGCTAGACGTTCGTCCACCGGCGACGGAGTCTCTCTCCTACCACGAATCCAACACCGAATTTGCGCTTCCTTTACGTGGCAACTGTAGTAGATGTCGCAAGGCTTCACGCTTACTTTTCCTTGCCCCGTCCATCGCATTTCTTGGATGGCGGTGATGTCAGCCTCTGTCTTCCCGAGGACATAAACCAGCCGGGCAGAGGCACCTTCCCCATTAAGGGTCCGGATATTCCAGGTGCATGCCCTTAAATCATAGTCCTTTATACGTTTGCCGTGATCGTCATCAGAAAAAGGGGGTCTCATCCGAGGCTGTTTTTTTCTTTTCATTGGGCGGGGTTTTACGCCTTCTCACTTTAGCTCGCTCCCAAACGGGTGTTTGGTTGCAACCCAGAGGATACGTGGATATAAATATCCGGACGTGAATGGCAGTCAAAAGTTTTCCACTTCTGCACACGGAACCATCCTCCACACACAAGCATAAAGTTTGCATTTGTGTTTTCTTGTTTTTTTGAAGAGTGGGGGTGTCGAGAAATTTTTTTAGCACAACAAGGATGCCGCGGTGAAAAAAGTTTGGCAGGGGTTCCCGAAAAAATAGTTATTATCTCCGAGAATACTCGTATAACATCATAATATGCGTATCAAATGGAAGGTATTTTAAAAGTCCCCAATTTAGAAATATCTTTGAATAAGGTGCCACTTATTTTGAATCGGATATATATTTAATTTTTTGTTTAGAAAGGGTACAATATTACTTTTCATAGATACTAAAACAAGGCTCTTACTTTTATTTATTTATTAACAATAGGTAAAATATACAATATTAAACCTAGGATGGAAAAGAGTGCTGGCTGCCAGGGCCTTCGACTCGTTCGTTAAAAATTGAATATACTTATGTATTATTTAGGGAAAAAATAAATAAAGCGTTAAACTTAATCTGCGGGTGAACAAAATAGCTAGTTATATTTCATTAATTAGGCCGATCTTCTTGAGGTAATAGTAAACTTTTACGATGTTGTTGCTGGTTAGCGTCTGTAAAACGTTTAATGATATGGGTTGCCCGAAAATTTCCTTCCGCGTGGTTTCCAGAGAGGGGCATTCATAAATCGCTAGCTTAGAGTGAAAAGTTGCTAAGTCCAATTTTTATGAAAACTCATATTTTGATATAGGAGGCTAGAGAAATTGAATACGCATCGTTTCGAAAATTATAAAGGTACTTGTTTTATTTTTTCCTCTTCATAAGCAATAAACGGAAAATTTGCTAAGTCCGAAAGAAGCACCGCAAATCCGATAAGGCCAAAATAATACGACATCTTTTAATAAATATCAAACCTTCTAATTCTTATGGAGTTTTGCTTTGCTTTAAACGCGCGAAATGTTTGATTCAAAGTCTTGCGAAGTAGTTAAAGAAAATGGCTATAGGAAGATTTTTTCCTCTCCTGTAAAATTTTTAAAATGGGACTTAGCAACTTTTCTTTCTAAGCTAGCGAAATGAGGTGGTCAACTGTAACATTAGAATTGCAATAGGGGCATAATTTACTGGATGTGGATCCGAGTATGTGCCCGTGGGAAATTTTTGTATGACCAATCCTTAGTCGAACCATTCACAACGACTGGAGTCTGCTAATCGTGTGAGGATATCTTGGCTTAGCTCCGGTGGTGTTGATAGACGAGTACCTGTGTCGGTAGGAGGACCAGTTGCTGAGTCTGATTTCGGTCAAATATTTAAATATAAACTTCTTGACGTCGTAGTTTTCGAATTTGTGGAACGTAAGACTGGGAGAGGAGGAGACACGTTTAGCTGCTCTTAAGCAATGCTATGCCTATATAATAAGTGTTTTCTCTAAGGATATTTGTGTAAGGTTGCCACTTATAATCAATTCCACAAAATTTAACTATCATCGCAATATGGATATCAAATGAAAGGCATTTTTGAGAAATTTAATAAGAAAACATTAAAGTAAGAAATTTACTTATTTTATAAGGTATCAAAAGCCAATTCTTTTTTTAATTTATACCCAAACTTTGAAAACTTTAAAAGGTGTATGCACTCCGAGCAAAGCTCGGTTAACCTGGGACTAAAAATTTAAATGATATAGAGCGCATGTAATTCGCTTTCTTGGAAATGTCTATAAACAATTATTTAAAAAAGCCTACATTAAAAAAGTTTGGTTTTGATTGCAGAAAACTGCAACAAGTTTTATGTTTAGGTCAAAAGAATGTATAAAAAATTAACTATCTTATTCTGCACCAAATCGCTTTATTGCGTTTTTGCCTAAGACAATTATTTGTAAAAGATGCAACCAGATAATTGAAACCATGTTTTAGTCCGTTTTTTGGCTTCACATTCTGGAGGCCTGGTATTTTTATACCAGAGATGTCCTTTTCTTTCTGCATACTTTATTGTTTATCCTGAAGCTATTGAAAAATGCGCGGAGAGCAAAAAAAATGCGGATGTTTACAATTTTCATATATGTATGTGCATATCTTCGAGGTGCTCTGGTATGTATGCACATTCGGGTGGTCAAAAAGAAAAGTAAAGTCGGAATTTTAATGCTCGCGCCAGCTAGGATTGTTCTACAGTGGTAAAAATAAAGAAAACATCTTGTTTACTTTGAATTTTATGCCACTTTTTTATCACACTAAATACACGAAAATTATACTTATTACTTTGATTCGCTTAAATAGGTATAAGGATGTATATAGCAAAGTTATTAAAATTACAGAAGAACGTTGGTGGTGATGCTACCACAAGGAAACTATGGATTACTCTTGTGTTCAGAAAATGTCAAAACGGCTCAACGTGACTGAAATTTCGCGCAACTCACATGCCTGAAACGACAACTAGAAAATAGTGGATTTCTTTGGCTAAAAGTTTAATTTTGATGGTTATAACGGATTTAATAATAGTTGTCACGATTTTTGAATCGACGAACGTTGTTTGTTGTCACTCAATGACCAAGAAGAAAGTATGGCGATCTGAACTGCGATTTCGTAGTCCAGAACACTTGAGATAATAATTCAAGTTTCGAAAATTACGAATAATTCATGCAAAACAAGTATTAAAGACATTTTTTAACATTTGTCGCATATTTTCGCACCTTGTTCTTGAATGTGCTAGCTAAATTTACGCACCGAATCGCACTAAAGTCGTATTTTTTTCAGAGTTGGTCCTATTCACAGGACCTAAACATATTGGAAAATATTTGGAATTGGATGGATGTCAGACACTCGATGTGATGATTGGAAGTTGTTTTTTCCGGAGATTTAAGTGGGAAGCAGGGAGATGTTCTTGATTTTGCAAAGCGTCTCTAGAATTGTGTTCCGGATAGTGGGTTTTCCATATATTGGAATCAAGGATGTAGTATCCAATACTAAAATTGTTGTAGAATTAAAATATAAAAAAAGTTTGGTATACTCAGAAAGAAAGTGGCAGTCGTTTCGTGCGGACGGGTTTTTGAGCACTCCTGATTTTCGTTTCTCTGTTTTCGCTTTGCTGCAAATCTTATGAGATAGTAACTCTGATTTATTATTGTAAATATACATAATTTGATTTGCATAAGTATGCCTTGTTTGTGTGGGCATAGAGTGGAAAGAGCCCAACAAGCTAAGATTCTATGTGTGCAGTGCAATGAACTTTTTCACTTGAAGTGTGTTAATATCGTGCAGGCAGATGTCGAGTTTTTGGTAAACTCTTTTCGCTGCGAAGTGTGTGCTGCTGTCCATAGAAATTCCCTTCGCACTCCGCCTCCCACTGTTAGACTTGATGATAGTGTTGTTGCTTCTGGCTCTAACAATCTGTGCGTGTCAAGCGATGAATGCGGGGATTGCGTTGCTGCCGAGTGTGCTAATAATTCGGATTCGACGAGCGTAATTATATGCGCTAAGCCCGATTCTAATATCGGCCTCTCACAACAGCAAAAAATGGGCATAGCTAATAGTGACAAAACGCAGCAAACGAATATGCAATCTGTTTTAAAAGAGCTTGCTGCTCTACGTGCTGATAACGCTCGTGTCTTTGCCATGGTCAGTGCCCTCCAAGAAAATAAAAATTGCCTCATCAAAACAATTGAATGCCTGCAATCAGAAATTCACTCCATCCAGAGTAAAATTCGGCATGATTAGCTGATATCGGCGATAGGCATTTTAACTAACGAAGTGAAATGCCTGCGTATCAATGCTCGCTTATCCGCTGACAATATTACTAATCCGATGCCTGCTGCCGACGGCCCTCTTACTTATGCCGCTGCTGCCGCTTTCACTAACTCAATCCCATCAACGTCTGCTGCTTCTCGTTCGTTGTCGACATGAGTATGTACAGTGACGAGAAAACATGATGTAACACTTTTTATTTCAGCCACCGCTATCTTTCATAGTTCTAACGACTTTCATACTTTTGTTGTATATTCTTATTGGTACACTCCTACTCCCGCTCTCATAACGATTTGAGGTCAATCCAACAACAATAAAAAAACCTGGAGACAAAAATGTAAGTTAAGGCAAATGTTACAGTTTTGCACTCACTCTCAGTTTTGCATTTTACAGTTATCTTTTGCTTATTTGGAAGTCAGATGACTTTTTTCTGTATTGTAATTTATTCAAGAAGTGATCACCAATAAATAATATGGTTAATCAGGAAACATAAATGTAAATAATAGATTTACTGCGAAAAGGCGGGACCG
>NW_016158062.1:85917-108717 GCF_001687245.7 Rhagoletis zephyria | reverse complement strand
GTTTAAGAAATTTTTATAATTTTTGTATAAAGCTTGCAATTTGGATTTATGCAGTTTTTGTTAGACAATGAGCTATACTTTTATACGAAAATAATGAAGATTAAATAAGTAGAAGAAAAATAGTCAAGACTGGTCAAACTATTGAGGTTGTACTGCTTTGTCGTGGGCTGTATTGAACTTTTAAGTTTTTTTTTTTAATAAATGTATACTGTCATAGCAGTCCGCCATTTGGTGACATAAAATACCTTTCGTATTCTTCTCGTATGAGTTTTGCTTGTGGTGGTATATTTCGCGGCAAAGATTCCGTTATCGGACTTCAAGAAAAATTATAATTTCACTACAAATTAAATTAAAAGTTATGTTGCTTCCGAAAACAAGGATATTAATTTCACGGATTTTTGGACACATAAGGAAGCGAAAAAGTAAATTATTAATAAACAGCCTAAATATTGATGTGTATTGTTCACTTCAATTGCCGCACAAGAATACAATAAATATTGCCGCAATTTTGAAATTTTCATTGCCCCATGATTGCCAATCGAGCTATCACACGATTGCCGCACACGGGCCGTATTTGATTGGGCACAGCTAGCACAATATCGGCCTCTATTGCCGCATGAGTCAATGTATTGTGAAATCACACGATTGGGGCATAAAATGAGGCAATAATTGGTGTATTGCGGCAATCGTGGGATCCCAGCTTTAGAATAGTCGCCTATTTTTTATGACTTTATGCTGCTACAGTTTTTTTTGGTTGCTTTTGCGAGCGTGCGTGTTGCAGTAGCTCAGCTCTTCCTGATTTGGCTTTTAAATCGCAATAAGCCTTTTAACCTCAAGTGTTTACAAAACCGGCCAAGAATCCAAAAAAATGCGCGTACGCTTGGTTTGCATCATATTTAAGTCGTCTGTGTCCAAAGAATAAATATCTTTTGAAGGAGCCGCTGCAAAAAACAAGGCTTGTAAAGATTTATTAATAAAATAATTCAACATCAGTTCTACTTACAAGATTAAGTAACAGAGATAAATTACTGAAAAGTTAGAAAACGTCATTTTTTATACAAAAAACGTCCGAACGTCAACAGTATACAAAAAACGTCCAAATGACGTTAAAGACGTCAACCTCGCAACGCTGCCGTCAACTAACACTTACTCATCATCTGCAAGTGCTGCCATGCACGCTTTTTCGGATTCTCACGCTAATGCTGCTTCTCTTGCGATGCGTAGTGACAGAACGCAACGCGCAGTTTTGAGCTCGTCGACATCATCAGCTGCTGTGCGTATTGGTCACGAAGAACAGTGGGACGTTGTTGAAAGAATTAAGCGTAAAGCGAAAAAAGACCTAAAGATGTATTAATCGGTCGCGGCTCAAGCAGAAGAAGAAGTTGTTCCATCAAAGAAATGGATTCATCTGTCTTCTTTTAAAAACACAATTACTGAAGAACATATTATGCCCTATGTGTCCAAGAATTCGAATATAAAACGTGATTGTTGTTGTTGTTGTTGTAGCGGCTCTAACAACCCCGCCCAGGACGGTTGGTATCTCAGTCGTTGTCGTCAAGTTCCACTAACGGCAACCCTAGGAAGCGTGCAGCTTCTGTGGGGTTTGTCCACAGGGACAAGGCCGTTCGGGTTGTCGGGTTTTCCGGGCATGATGTTTCGAGTCATGTGGAGTCTCTCCGCATGCCGGACACTCATTCGGCACATCCTCATTCAACCTACTCAAGTAGGAGTTCAACCTGCTGCAGTAGCCGGAGCGAAGTTGTGCGAGTGTTGTGCGTGTCTCCCGAGGCAGATGAAGCTCCGTCTCGTCTATGTCCGGGGGTGGTATGCCTAGAACGGCATTCACAGGTCTAGAGTCTACATAACTCGAGACTGAGTCCCTGTGAATGCCGTTCAGGGCCTGTCTGTACGCTGTCGGGTCCAGAGGTTGCTTAATGAACCTCTGGACTTCGTCCGTCAGTTCATATAGATGCCTCCTGACGTGCCTAGGCGAGGGCTCCTCTGCAAGCAGCTGTCTGCTTGGGTGGCCACTTCTGTGGCTCCCGATCAGGAACTGCTTGCAGAGCATTATATTGTGCTCCTTTACAGGGAGCATTTGCGCCTCGCCGTGCAGGTGGTGTTCAGGCGACATCAGGAGGCATCCTGTCGCTGTCCTGAGTGCGGTGTTCTGTACAGTCTGTAGCTTCGTCCACTGCGTCCTACTAGTCCCTGGCGACCACACTGGCGCTGCGTAGTTCAAAACCGGCCGGCCTATTGCCTTGTATGTTGCCAGCAACGTTTCTTTGTCTTTGCCCCAAGTACTGCCGGCTAGCGACTTGAGGACCTTGTTGCGGCTCTGTACTTTATTGACAATAGCGGTTGAGTGCGCAGAGAAGGAGAGCAGGCTGTCGAATGTTACTCCGAGTATTTTGGGGTTATTCACCGTCGGAATTGGTGTGTCATCGACGTGAATCCCCAGCGGTAGCCTGACCTCCTTCGTCCAGGTTGTGAACAGGGTCGCGGAGGATTTCGTAGGGGAGAGGGCTAGACACTTTGCAGTGAAGAAGCGAGAAAGTTCGGAGAGATACCCGTTTACTTTCGAACACAGGTCATCAATTCCATTCCCAGTCGCCATGATCGAGCAATCGTCGGCATAAGAGACAATCGAGACTCCCTCTGGTGGTTGAGGGAGCTTTGAAATGTAAAAGTTAAACAGTAGCGGGGAAAGGACACCACCCTGAGGAACCCCCTGTTTTATTTTTCGCTGCTTACTCGTTTTGTCTCTAAACATTACCGACGAATGTCGACCACTCAGATAATTTGCCGACCACCGTTTGAGCCTCTGTGGGAGAGAGGAGGCCTCTATATCTTCTAGTAGCGTGGAATGGCAGACGGTGTCAAACGCCTTTGACAAGTCCAACGCTACTAGAATCGTTCTCTCACAGGGACGGTTACGGTTAAGGCCACGAGTTATCTGAGTGTTTATGGCGTTAAGTGCTGTTGTTGTACTGTGCACTTTACGGAAACCATGCTGATGCTTCGCTGGGGTCAGGTGATTTGTGAAGTACGGGAGTAGCAAGGCCTCGAGTGTCTTCGCTACCGGGGAAAGGAGTGTAATCGGACGATACGAATCTCCTTTGTTGGCAGGTTTCCCCGGTTTGAGCAGTGGGACCACTCTCCCCACCTTCCAGATGTCTGGGATGATGAGAGTGGCCATTGACAGGTTGAGGACCTCCGTTAGGTACGCTACCCCCGCAGGACCCAAATTTTTCAGCATCAGCATGCATATTCCGTCGGGACCCATGGCTTTGGAGGCTTTCGCCTTCCCGATGGCCACCTGAACTTCACCGCAAGTGAAAGCAAGGGGGGCACAAGTTGTTGGCAGTTTGTGCAGCCTTCTGGTCACTCGACGCTTGGCTTTGTCCACCGGAGGATGCAGTATGAACTGCCGGCTAAAATAGCTCGCGCATCGCTCCGGGTCCGACGAAGCATGGTCGCCGAAGGAAATTTCGACTCTGTCGTCGTGCTTCGTCGGATTAGACAATGACCTCACGGTTGACCAAAGCTTGCTCACACCAGAGGTGAAATTACAGGTCTTCAGATGCTCCTCCCACTTCTTCCGCTTATGTACGTTTACTAGTTGCCGAATCTCCGCGTTGAGATCCCTGATACGGGGATCTCCGGGATCGGCCTGACGAAGGCTATCACGCTCATCGGCTAGAACAGCCGCTTCGGCAGGGAAGTTTGGACGTGGGTCCGATATACATCCTGCCGGTATGAAGCGAGCTGCAGCAGCAGTGATAGCCCTGCGGAACTTACGTTCACCGAGATGGACGTCGGTTGGTGTGGGGAGCGCTGCGAAGGTGTTTTCGGTAAACTCCGCGTAACCTTTCCAATCAGCTTTAGAAAAGTTGATATAGGTCCGGTGTTTGGCGGAGGCAAAGTCGGTTGGTTTATCTATCGAGATGACTATGGGTAGATGGTCTGATGCTAGAGTCAGCATAGGTCGCCACGTTATGCTGTTTATCAGACCAGCGCTGACTATTGTGATGTCTGGCGAGCTACTGCAGTTACCCATAATCCTGGTGGGTGCGTCGTCGTTCATTGTGCAGAATGTCGAATCGTCTATCTGCTCAGCCAAGTCTGTTCCCCTACGATCGTTTGACAGGCTTGAGTGCCAAAGATCGTGGTGCGCATTAAAGTCACCTACTACCATACGGGTTTCACCTCTGAGGAGCGCACCTATATCAGGGTGATATCCTGCCGGGCAGCAGGTGACAGGGGGTATGTATATGTTAAATATTTCGAGCTCGACATCGCCTGACCGGATAGCGATGCCCTGACATTCTAGGGTGGTATCCCTGCGGTCGATGTCTGCTTCGATAAGACGATACTGCACGGTGTGGTGCGTGATGAACGCTAAGCCACCACCATTATCTCGCTCGCGATCTCGACGGTGCACGTTGTACCCGGCGCAATTCAACAAAGTTGAATTGCTGTGCAACTTCGTCTCTTGGACCGCAGCTATCAATATACCATGCCGACACATGAAGACGGTTATCTCCTCAATCTTGCTCTGTAGCCCGTTGCAGTTAAATTGAAGGAGCTTCATGTGGTTCGGGAGACGTGTTGTGATGTGGGGTGTAAGTGAAGTGTATGTTCTTGCCGCCGTTGGCTGTGTGTGCTGCTGAGGTGATTGCCGCCCTGTGGTGGTGGTGGGGGCGTCGCAATTGGGGTCTGCGACCGAGCAGCGCAACACGGGCCCTCGAAGTTCCCAGTCCAATCTCGCGTGGTACGCAGACCTGAGCATGCGGTTGTGTGTGGCATACACAGCAGGTGTATGTTTCTGGCCCTGGGTTTGACTCGATGGCAGCCCTGAGTAGGAGAATACGTAGTGAATGTAGCCCTATGGACGGACAACTTCTGAGATACTTCGCCGACCTAAACGGGGTTAGATCGCCGAAACAACAGCCCTTGGTCGGGTGACACCCGAGTCATTCCGGTACGTAGAACCGGCTGTCGTGGGAATGTATAAAACGTGATCAAATGGCCTGCTTTAAACTGATAAAAAATTATAGTTTAAAAAACTAAAACCTCCCTATTATAATTGACATTCGTACTGTCATCAGGTATGTAAATTGAGAATAGAAATCGCTGCATATTTTAGGCGCATCAATATTACATAGTTACATCCCGAGCTAATAAAAGGAAGGTAAAAAAAGACGAGGATATTCATTCTTTAAAGAAAATCAACTTTAAACTCAGTGTTGCTGAAACTCTGTTTGACCAGGTGTTAAATCCTTTGTTGTGGCCTGCAAATGTAAAAGTTCGGCTTTAGTTATTTTCAAAAGGGAAACCAAAACAACAATCTAACTTAGCAACGCTCAAAAATATATACACATTTAAAGGGCTTGAAGATTTATTTTCAGAACATGGGTGGTATTCGTACAAAATCGAATACCATTTATAGTTCCAGCGCTCATATGGACTTTGACGTTTTTATTTTCGTGGAAACATGGCTGAATGCTAATTTTTATGATGAGGAATTCTTTGACTCCAACTTATTTGTTGTGTTCCGGAAGGATCGCGATACTGAAAGAACTGGGTGGAGGTTTATTAATAGCCGTTCGCCGCAAACTACGCGCATACCAACTTAGGCTCCAGGACGATGACCCCATTGTGGATCAACTGTGTGTGTGCGTTAAAGGATCATTGGGATTTTGTTCTCTATTTTTAGTTGTCTCGTATATACCACCGTGCAGTAATTTTGATCTTTATAAATTGCATACAGACAATATTGCTTTCCTAGTTCATAACAAGGTAGCTGACAACCAAATCTGTGTTTCTAGGGACTTTAATATTCCGGATGTAAATTGGTCAAATAGTTTGTCTAAATCTAGTCTTGTTTCAACTAATATCTCTACTGCGCTTGCGTCTTATGTTGTTGATAACATTTAGAGCCTTAATTTAGAGCAAATTAACAGTTTTGTATATGAGCTTGGCAGAATTCTTGATCTCGTTTCGTTAGTGACAATATTAATGTTACTATTTCTCATTTTTTTTCACCAATTTCAACTCCAGACAAGCACCATGTTCCTTTAACAGTTGAAGTTGAGTTTTATGAATTTAAAATCTCCAAGCCCGATGAGAGGCTTTCGTTCAATTTTTCCTCTTGTGGTTTTTCAAAACTTAATAAACTTATTCTCGATATCCATTGGGAAGATTTATTTTTTGGCGTTAATGTTGCCGAGTGTTATGGAGTTTTTAAGCGTCGGCTACTTGAAATCTTTCATAACAATATCCCTATAATTAAAAATAAGCCGTATAAACTCCCATGGTATACTAGTGAATTAAAATCACTCAAAAATAAGCGCAATAAATTTTAGAAGAAATTTAAACAAACCAAAAAGCAATTCTTCTTAAAGCATCAATTTTATCAAAAACAGTTTAACTGCTTAGAAAAATTTCTACATAAAAATTATATGTTTAGAGTTGAGTCGAATATCAAGTCAAATCCCACGAACTTTTGGCATCATATTAAGATTAAGAAGTCTTGCTATGTGGTTCCTTCCTCTGTATGTCTTGATGAGGATTTCGTAAGTACGCCCGGTGAAGTAGCCAATTTGTTTGCCAAATTTTTCAAGTCCAATTTTGTTCCTGATGATGTTTCCTCCCAAGTTTCTGGTAATCCCTGTTCTTTTAAACATTCTACCTCGATAAATTTTGGCAACTTGAGTCTCTCTTCAGGTGATATATCTAATGGAATCTTAAGTCTTAAGCCATCTAGTCAAACTGATATCGATGGACTCTCAGTAATTTTTTTTGAAAAACTGTCCAGCAGTTATTAGCCCTCCTAAACTGATGTTTAATAAATCATTATCTTCGGACATATGCTTAGATGATTGGAAATTGACAACCATCACACCAATATTCAAAAGTGGAAAAAAGAATGATGTTTGCAACTACAGACCCATTTCAAAACTCTCGTCTGTCTCCAAACTTTTCGAAAGCGTAATAAAGGATAAAATGTATTTTGCAACTAAGAGGCTAATCTCGTCTAACCAGCATGGTTTTGTTTCTGGTCGTTCTACAATTTCCAATCTAGCAGTGTTCAGCGAATATTGCATAAAATCATTTTTAGCAGGGTCTCAAGTAGATTGTATTTATACGGATTTTTCGAAAGCGTTCGATAAAGTTTCGCATAATATATTTAGGGGATTCACAAGACGTGTTAACCGTCGTAAAATCTTAAGCTTAACACTTGTTTATGTAAAATAGCGGTTAAAATGGTTGGGGGGTTGGCTAATTATATATTCTTTATCAGTTTAAAAGAATTTCGGTTTAGTTAGAAATCCCCTAAAACCATTTTAATTAAAAAAGATGTTAACCTTAAGATTTTACGACGGTTAACACGTCTTGTGAATCCCCTAATTATTAAATAAACTTGCTAAATTGGGCTGTCATTCCGTTTTCGTACGATTAAGCAACAGACGTTGCGTGGTAACTGTTGATGGCGTTTCCTCGGAACCTTTCACTGCTTTTTCAGCTGTTCCGCAAGGAAGTATTGTGGGTCCTCTTCTTTTCCGTTGCTAGATTTTTATTATATGCTTACGACTTAAAAATATTCTCCGTGGTAAGTAATGCTAACGATGCGGCTAACCTTCAAGCAGAGTTAGATAAACTGATTTTTTGGTGTAACAAGTCTCACCTCCCACTAAATATAAATAAATGCTTTCATATTACTTTTTCAAAAGTTCGTAATATTATGCATACCTCTTACTCTATATCGAATACAATACTAAAGTCTGTTCAGCAACTTAAAGACCTTGGAGTTATATTTGATTCTACTTTTTCGACTTTAGGTTTTATTCATCGAAACAGTTCAACTTTTGCGGACCCTTACACCCTAAACCTGCTTTTTTCATCTTTTGTTCGATCTAGACTGGAATACGCTGCGTTTATTTGGAGACCATTTTCACAATTCTCTATTGACAGACTTGAACGTGTGCAAAAGGTTTTCCTGAAATTTGCTCTTCGTTCTCTGAAATTCTATGATCCTATACCTTCTTACAATTCAAGTTTACTTCTTATTAATCTCCAGCAAGGCCGTATTTAGGGGGGGAATTGGGATTTTCTGACCCCCCGCACCCTCCCCCCTCCCCCGAAATGTAGAAATGCAGGTTTTAAAGGCATTTAAACTTGAAAAAGGCAAAACGAGCTTCAAAAAAAGGCAAAAAAGGGATATATTTTTTAATATTAATATTTTAAAACTTGTCAAAATTTGGTGCGGCTATAATTTTTGCGACTACCGTACATAAGTTGGCTATGATTACTCGGCCGTGCTATCATAGTAGCACAATGCCACTCATATTTGACTTACAAACAAACTACGGGCAGGAATTTCAAGATTTCAACCCGGTTTTTATGAAAAATGCTATTTTTATCAGTATTTATACCCGAGCGCACTTGTGCACAAGGGTATATTAATTTTGTTCACATAACGGTTGTTTGTAACAGCCAAAACGAATCGAGATAGATATAGACAAATGTATACATAAATGATCAGGATGAAAAAAGAAATCGATTAAGCCATGTCTGTCTGTCCGTCCGTCTGTCCGTCTGTCCGTCTGTCCGTGTACACGATAACTCGAGCAAAAATTGAGATATCTCAATATTTGGTATGTAGGTTTCTGTTAATCCAAGGTAGGTTGGTATTGAAAATAATGGGCGAAATCGGACTTTAACCACGCCCACTTCCCATATAACGGTAATTTCCAGAAATACGAAAACTGCGATATTTTAGTAACTACTGAAGATAATTCACTCAAAATTGATATTTACAATAATTTTCAGACGAAAAATAAGAATATTATAAATTTTTGGAAAATGGGCGTAGCCACGCCCACTTATGGTTACATGTGTATATCTTGGTAACCGCTGCACCAATTTCTTCCAAACTTGGCACAGTTGTTGGCCTTGGCACAGCATAAAAAACCGCCGAAACTTTTTAAAATCGGACAATAACCACGCCCACATCCCATATAACGGTAATTTAGAGAAATACAAAATCTTCGATAAATCAGTAAATATTGAAGCTAATTTATTCAAAATTGATGCTTGCAACAATTCTTTACCAAGAAATACGTTTATGGTAAAATTTTGGAAAATGGGCGTGGCACCGCCCACTTATGATCACATATATGTATATCGGTAACCGTTCTACCAATTTGTACCAAACTCGGTATGGTTATTGTACTTGCCACGTGTAAGCAAAACGTTGAAAATTATTGAAATCGGACTAAAATAACGGCCGATTCTCATATAACGGTAAATTTAAGAAATGCTTGAAACTTCAATATTTCGAAATTGAAGGACGCTAATTTACTCAAAATTGATACANTACTTGCGCCGGGTATTCAATGTTCGGCTCCGCCCGAACTTAGACTTTCTTACTTGTTTTCTTTTAATGAAAATATGTTGAAATAAAAGTGAAACTAAAAAAATTTTTGCCAGAACCCCCCCGAAAAAAAATCCTGACTACGGGCCTGATCCTGGAGATCTAGAAACGAGAAGAACTATTCTTTCGCTTTCCTTTGTTTTTGATATAATTAATGGGACTGTTGACTGCCCGTCCTTGTTGCATAATTATGCAAGGAATGTTCCACTGTCGCGTGCTCTCTGTGAATTCAACGAGATATCGAATTCTGACGGCCTTGATTTCTCATTATCCAAAAAGTCTTTTATTTCTTTGTTATATTCTGTTCTTTGATACATTATTGTATTTTGTTATTTTGATATTTGTTAATTTGTTTATGTTTAAGTTTTCAAAATCTCCTCTGTTTGTAATTTCTTATTTCTAGTTTTAAAATAGTCAGTAAAAACTTTGTTCATTGATTCTATGAAATTAATAAATAAATAAATAAATACTTTTGTTGGTTCAATATAGTCCTTTCCTTGTGTTAAAGCCACTGTATTCAAGTGAATCAAATTAATAAGCATAATTTTCGTGTATTTAGTGTGATAAGAAAGTAGAATAAAATCTAAAGCAATCAAGATGTTTTTTTTTCATTTTCACCACTTTTCTTCAAAATAAATCATTCTTCAAAACGAGATTCAAAAGAAACTTCTCTGATGCCCACAAGTCCAGATATAACCTTTGATCAAAAAATAATTTAGAAGTCGCTATAAGCCCTCAAAGTTTTCTATGTATTTTGTATGAAAAAAAATTCGTAGAAATGGTATAGAATTTATGAAAATCAATATTTTTCAATCGGAACTCTGGTTCTCTCCAGGAAACTTTCAATAATAATACGTAATTGTTTTTTTAACCATTTCTTAATACTGACGATTTTTATGGTCCCCCATTGCATTTTTCGGGGTTTTCGGCGGACCTATAAAGAATTAACTATTAAATTAAATAAGCAAATGGATATTATTATTTGGAATCTCCTGCAGAGAAACAGAGTTTTCCGACCGAAAAAAATTGATTTTTCAGATATCTGTCCCATTTCTACGAAAACTTGTTTTTTTAAATAAAAAATAGGGGTATATTTTTTCAGTATAGAACAATCCTAGGGCGTGAGAGCATAAGAATTCCGACTTTACTTTTTCACATGCATTTTTGGACCACCCTAATTTACATACATACCAGGGGTATCCGTGCACGTTTTGCTGTTGCTCAGTCTAATAAAATATGAATATCAGTGTTGCCACTTTGTGAGTAATTCCTCAAAACGTGAGGAATTTCGGGTGCGCTTGAGTATTTTTTAAGGATTTTTATTTTGAGGAGTTTTCTCTATATATTTGCAGATAACAAATGCAGCCATGTTTTACACAAGAGAGTTGTTTAATCGCTCTGCAAATTTTTTAACAAAAAGCTTTACGAAGTTTTATAAAGAGCGAAATACACTAAACAAGTGGCTTGTCAAACATTCTTCAGACCTACTTTTCCCATTTCGCCATACACCATGCAAACATGACTCGTTCAAGCAAAGAATTTTAGTTTTCTTCTGGTTCACAATGTAAGAGGGTTCTTCGATTTTACTCTCTCGTGTCCTCATTCTGTTGCGAATGAGGCGATTTTATCATACACAACGTAAGCGGTTTGATCAAATGTCAACATGGTGGCCACAAAATCAAAAAATTTTGGTTTTTGTTCACATTTTCACAAACCTTCAAACAGCCCCGTACGCAACATAAATAGCTTTAAGGAAATGGATATTTCGCTTGGTTTGTCAATCCGCTTGTGTGGTGTTTTTCGCTCTTAAGCACATCTGCATTTGCTGCTAAATATTCAAAATGTTATCGATATTTTTTTCATTCCATCGTTATATTTTCAACTTATTTTAAACTTGCAAAATCTCGGTAACGAATGGAGAGCACACGCATTGTTCGATCATAAGCATATTCATATTGATTCCTCATTAGATCCAGAAAATTATAAGAAAAGTTTTTGAATTAAAAGATTCTTCCGGTTCATATAAGTTTCCCAATAAAAAAATAATAATATCTGCATTACTAATAAAGCCCTTTTCGAATGCTTCAGTAGAACGTATACTTAGTAGTTTAAAAATGTGTAGGACTGACTTAAGTACCCGATTGAGCACTGATATAGTTGCGGCAATTTTATATACAAACCAAGGCATAAAAAATAACGGTGATACTTTGTTTGAACCGCAAGAACAAATATACCAATTGAATTGGAGAAAGTAGTTAATTTTTATACTAAGTTCCGGTAATTAGTTTGCTGTACACAATACTCATATCCATGATAAAAACATTACAAGGTAAAATCATTGACAGGAAGTCTGACGTTTGCCAGCATTATAATTTTAAAATTCGAGCTCAAGCTCACACACACATTCTAAATTTTAATCTCAAACAACAACAATTGTGAACAATCTCATTTTTTTATTTTCAATTTTATATGATTTTAAAATGCTTGCAAACGTCAGAAAAAAATCATGGCCGACGAATTAAGAGAATGATTTTACCTTCTAATGTTTTTATCATGCTCATATCTGTAATAAGAAAATTTTAAGTAACATGTTCGGATTTTGAGGATTTTTCATTTGTTTTTGAGGAATTTAGTAATTTTTTTGTGGCAACACTGATGAATATATGAAAATCAGAGAACTGATTTTCTTTGCATTTTATATCTATCCACTTGTCATTAATTTTCAGATGCTCTCGAGTGTAATTCGGACATACCAATTATCATTTTCGGTGGCTCGCTGGTCATCAGTGTGGTTTGCACGCTAGGTAGCTCGGCGTTTATTTGATTGTCTTCGCCGACCTATGTCAGCATGTCTTTTCCACGTCATTGCAATGAAAATTATAAAATATGACAGAATTGTTTTTACAGCCAATCAAATAAAAATAAATGATGGTAAAATGTATCTAAACTCTTTTTAACTGAGTCTCTTGTTAATCTAAAACATTTTTTTACGAAAAAACGAAGCATGGTTTTGGGAAATATAATAAATATTACACATCAGGAGGTAGTTCTATGTTTCTCTGTATTACATTCTGTATGAAATCCATTAAATTAATGGATGGTGCAAAATAACCACTGGTTATTCCAAGTAGAGGGTTAAATTTCATGATACTACCCAATTAACATTTAGGTTTGAGCTCAACTTGACGTTAAGTTGAGAACTAAGCTAATTCTCAAATCTCCAACGTTGTTTCTCAACAGTACCTCAAGTGGAGGATCATAGCGTTCTCAACAAAAAGGGCATTTTTCTTTGTATGAAAAATGGTCTGTTTCTCAAGTTGAGAAAATGCTAGTTGTCAACTTGAACTCCAATGTAATTCTCCAATTGGTCTCAAACATATCATTGAAATACTGAAATTGAAATAGTAAAATACCGTATACCTTTTTGATTGAAACGACATACATAGATGAATTTAAATATTAATTTTTCATTTTATTACTCCTTTTGTATTATGTAGTTAAGCAAAATCGTATTACAATAATTCGCTTCACAGTACACAGTCCGACAGTAATTTTGCCACTTGATTCACTTGGCGTTTTAAGATTATTTGAGGATGTTTTGAAGATTATTTACTTTTTGTTGGTAATTTTCCTCTTTAAGTAGCTTTAGTTTTTCACTTGGTAATTAAATATTCGTTTCTCTATCACTTTTTATGTATCTGCGCGTCGGTTAGAGATGAGTTGGAGAATGATGTTGGATAACAACTTGAGAACTATGAATTTCTCCAAGGTTGGAGAAATATTTTTTTGGTGTTTATTGGGTAATTGGGTTTTTACCTCCAATTAAATGCAACAGTAAATTGTTGAAGGTTAAGTACTTAGGTAGATGACGCTTGTATATTTTTAATTCAGGTAGAATATTAGATATTTTATAAAGAGAAAAACACAACGCCAAATTCCGAAAATTGTCTGCCTTTGTAACATGCGTGGCATACTGTGACGACCCCGAACGAAATTATATATGTTAAAAAGGTAATTGATTCGACCGTATTAAAAAAAAAAATTATGACAACAATCACCATCCATTAGGAATATTTATAGAAGCTTTCATCTGATATTTTAATATATATATATTTTTCCCGTTTTTATTATTTCTTACGTTTTATGAGTAGCTTTTTTCTAATAGTGGGATTCATGAAACGCCGCAAAGTTGTTGCAAATATCCCATTTGTTGCGAAATTTGCCACCTTGCGACACAGCTCATTACTTTTGTATGGAAACTCTCCTGCGACAAAATTGGTTCATTGCCATAATATTGGAGCTGGTAATCATTGCAATCTCAAAGACGCGAAACACACGATATTTTATTGTCCTCGAATAGTTCAAGAAAAAGTATATCAGTTAAGGCTGCTTCGAAATATAATTGTAAAAACTTTTCTTTTTCACTTACGCGCGGCCTTTAAAAAAATTTTACATTCGTAGTCCAGAGTTGGGATAGGTCGTTCATACAACTTCGTTCGCAACATTGCTATTTCGCCAAAAATGCCACTTTGCGGCGTTTTATGAATCGCACTAATATTTTTCGTTTCGCAAACATTTTGAAATTTGTATTTCAACTCTATTTACTCAAACCCTCAAACCCAAAAATTAATATCAGTGCCAACCTTTTAAAAAAAACATGGATCAAAGAGCTTGTAAATTTTATTTTCATTCTACTAGTTAAATCTTTTTCAAACACCTTTCGTAAGCTACCTATCTGTAATGTTTCATTTAATTTCAAATTCTAATTTTTAATTCAGACTTTTTAAATACCTGTCGTTTGATACCAAAACTGTAATATTTAATTTATTTTCTCAATTTAATTGAATTCAAATTTTCAAACAGGTGGCAACCCTTTTTAAAAAATATTTTTCAAACTAAGCTTTCTTAAACCACTTTATTTTGCCACCTTGCAACATTTCATTTACCTTATCAAATTAATTGAATTAACATTTTGCCATTGTTTTTTGAGCTTTGTATCACGATTGTTTTCTTAGGAAAAATGGGAAAAACAACAAAGTTATAGCTGCTATTTCGGAAATCGAATCGAACCCGCATCATCGATGTGCAAAGCCAGCAACGCTAACCCTTGAGCACACCCCGTAAACTCTAGTTGCTAATCCATTTCCTTATTCAACCTGCCACAAGTGCAGCTGAGTCGTCGCTATTTAAACTTGGCAGTGTGGTTGTTATTGTAAATTCTATACATTAATTTGACGCGGGTTCGATTCCTGAAGTCTAGAAAAAGAAATGTGATGAGATGTGGTGAACTCTGAAATAGCAGCTATACCTAACTTCAACCGCATTTTTCCTAACAAACAAATCGTGGTACATAGCTGAAAAACCATTGCTAAAAAGAAAATACTATTACACCACAATAATAACAACAAAAGTTAATTGAATTAATTAGATTACAACACTCTTAAAAAAATTTTGCAAATTGAGCCATAATAAGCCGCTTTAGTTTCATACCCATATTTTAATAAAGTGTTATTTATCCTATCAATTTAATCGAATTAAAATTTTGAAACATGTGGCAACATCTTCAAAAATATATTCCGTGAAGATTCCTTAAATCTCATATCCAAATTGTAACGTGATATCTAAATTGCAATACATATTTCATTAATCATCGGGAGTTAATAGCTAATGAATCAGAAAAATAAATATTTTAGTGGTTTTTTTTATATCAAAATCGGTCCGGTGGATTTTGAGTAAATGTGTTACATCACTTTTGCTACTTTATAGATAAGATAAGATGCATATTATAAGTGATATTCTCTTAGCGAAATAAAATAATTTAGTCGTCACCAACTTTTGAAAGCTCTCGAGTTGGTTAATTTACTACATTTATGTGCTCATTTCATGTTAATTAGAATGAACTGTTTTATTGTTTTTCTTTTTATAGGTATCCTTAGAGATATATCGAACGCTAATGAACAATTATGCATGACGAATTCTACGGATGATTTATTACAGGTAAAGCTTAATTGCTTTTCATATACTCTCTTTAATAAAATTTTGAATTTGCGATATCCAAAAAAAGTAACCATGTAATACAAATGTTCAACTGGCAGACGGATTAACATTGCTCAAAGTGCCGTTACAATCGAAGTTTGCTGTAGGAGTAAACTTTCATGTGCAAATATCGGAAAATTTTTAAGAAAATGATTAACTTTCGTGCGAAGTACCTACTTATAAAAGTACAATTAGAGGCTGAATTAGTAGTACCATAACCATAGGAATGTTCCGATAAAACGTAAGCGCAGCTCTGTAAACGATTATTCGTGCCATACTTTAACGCCACAGCCATAACCATAACCGTAGGTATCTATTTAATTTTAGTTTTTCGCCATAACCATAAGCAGCTCTGAAGTATTTTGCTACGTTATGGCTACGGCGTTATGTTATAACACCTCTAATCTGGCCTTAAGTGTTATGTAGTTGACTGTAAGTTTATAGCTTGTGGCTGAAAAAAATCCTGAATTACTTTGTTCGCTCCCCCAATTACGATCGTGAATTACCCCGTTCCCATGGGCACATTCTTAATTCGATTTGACAGTGCTTTGTCTCGGTATTTTGTTTTTGTTTTTCTTCGCTGGAAAATTGATGCAAAATGTAGGTTTTTCCTAAAAATTTATAAGTTTCCGTATTAAATTAGGGATATATACATTAATAAAATTTACTTTTCGTACTTAGAAAAAATGAAAGTTTTGATTTGTGAGCTAGTTTCGATAAATTTCCGATAAAAATTAGAGACGGCAACGGTTTACTCGTAATTCACATGGTAATTAGATCTGAATTACCAATAAATGAGGTAATTGGCTCTCTAAAGTTTGTATGGCGAATTACGTAATTCGAAGGGTAATTGGAGTGCAAATTACGAATGAGAGAGCGAACTACGTAATTTGGGTGTCGTAGGTAGTTACATCTGTCTCCTATGAAAACCACTTTATTTTGTACTAAAATCTCATGATTCAATAATACAACGTTAGATAATTATTGACAGCCGCGGTTTGACACTCCCTTACAAAAGGTTGCATTTACGAAGGACGGAGAAAGGGGAAGAATGAAATCTCTTGATGCGAAAAGGGTAGTAGAAAAGTACGCAAAGTAGGCAATTAGTAGTGAAATTCCTTTTGTAAATTCTAATGTATTTGCAAGAAATCTAGCATTTTAAACGAAATATTGAACGAAATGTTAATATATCTACGTGAATTACGCAATTTTTGTGTTATTTAGCCGTATAAAAACTACAAAGACTCAAAATTAAAATAAAACCAATATGAGATTTATGTAAACATCCAATTTAAAAGCAGTTTATGTTTTCATCAGTTAAATGTGCTTCATATACATATACAAATAAACATATTGCACAAAAGCTTATACTTCTATTTCACAGCAAAGCAACACTTTTTCCAAGTAAATTTGCAAAGAAGCAACACTTTGCCACTGCTAAGGGAGCGGTGCGAGAGAGACAACTGTCAGTTTATCGAACCTTGTATTATTGAATCATGCTAAAAGTTCTTTAAATACGGCGACTGAAATTCAAACTATTCTATTATATGATGAAAATTGCACCATGGTTAAAAAGAAGTAAGAAAGTCTAATTTCGTATGAAGTCGAACATTAAATACCCGGCGCACGTATGAAACACCTATAGTTTTTTCGTCTCTCTTAAAAATACGGTTACATTGTAGGCAGGGTGATTTTCACCTATTTCAAACATTTTCGATAATATGTTCAGCTAGCATTAATGAGATAATGGGCGGTACCACGCCCATTTTCCAAAATTTCATAATAATGTTTGCGGTAGTGAAAATATTAAGGATTTTTAGAAATTCCATTTAATATTGTATAAAATTCAGTTAACAGTAGAAGAAAAATGTTTGAATGAATAAAATTTTGTCTTTGATTTACAAACAGCAAAACTTACTTAATTCTAAAATTTCAAAATTAACAAAGTTAAACATGAACAAAGTGAAGTAAAGCTATGAACCCTACAATACGCCCCCTTCTATAGAATTAATGTAGTATAAATTAAAAGTAAATCGTTTCTTGTTTCATGAGGTGTTATTCATTATATGAGTGTTTGTATAAGGTGTTAGTGCTGTTTCAATTATTTCTGGTTTTAGTCTATCTATCAGAATTGTTTAGACCTCGTTATTTATTCTAGTTTGAAATATTTTTTGTCCTTCATAACTTTGTAAGGTCCTTCGTATGGTTGTTGCAGTGATTGTTTATTAATGACGGGCATAAATAGTAATTTACAAGACTCCAAATCCCTCGGAATATATACACCTGTGTCAGAATAAACATTTTTAAAATGCACTCGTAAATTTCCTAAAATTTCAGTTGGAGAAAAATCTTATACAGATGGAATAACAAGTTCACCGGATAGATGCAAATTTTGCCCAAAGATCATTTCAGATGGGGTGGCCGATATATTTTCCTTAAATACTAGCCCTGTTCCAGGTACTTCACGATTTGCGGGTTTTACAGTATTTGTAGGAAAAGCTGGTTTCGTCATTAATAAACCTCATGGAAGGTGGCGACCGGGAACGACTTCCTGTAAAAACCTGCAAATCGTAAAGCACTTGGAACAGACTTACTGATCTTAAAACTAGACTCCATTTCTAGCCATTATGGTAGCTGTTAACTGTCTATGAAATCGTTCTACCATACCATTTTCTTGAGGATGAAATGAAGAAGTCGTGATATGATAACCACCAAGAAATTTCGTTAGCTCCGAAAACAATTTTGACGTAAATTGAGTACCCTGGTCGGAAGTGATTTTCAACGGTACCCCAAAAGGAGAAACATTTGAAATGAAATGCTCCTAAATGCATACGTCTCTGGCCAACGTGTAAACCTATCCGTGATTGCTAAAATGTAACGATGTCCTGTAATGTCTACATGAATACGCTCAAATCTACCTTTGAGAATCAGAATATTAATTACTGGAGATCTAGTGTGACGATTAACATTCCATTTTTGACTATTTATATATTCTTTTGACCAAATATTAATTTCTTTGTTAATTTTTGGTCAATAGTACTCTTTGACAATAAGACGGCGTGTAGCCCTTGCTCCAGGATGTGCAATCCCATGTAACATATTAAACATAGTCCTACATAAACAGTTTGCCACAAAGGGCCTAGGATCCTCCCCTGTAATTTCACACCAAATAATAAAATTTAAACCTGTAATTTGAATTAACTTAAGATTATGTGTTCTTTCCTTAGGTTTAATTTCGTTAAGTTCCCCGCCCTGTTCTTGTGCAACTTGTAAAACTTTAAAGTTTAGTTCTGTTGCTGTTGTTGTTATAGCGGCTACAACAACCCCGCCCAGATCGGTTAATATCTCGGTCGTTGTCGTCGAGCTCAACTAACGGAAGCCCTAAGAAGCGTGCAGCCTCAATGGGGTCGGTCCACAGGGAAAAGCAGTGTCGGGTTTTCCGGGCATACGAAGACATGTTTCGATTTGTGGTGTGTTTCTGCGCATGCCAGACACTCATTTGGCACATCTGCGTCTAATCTGCTCAGGTGTGACTTTAACCTGCTGCAGTAGCCAGAGCGAAGTTGGGCTACTGTGGTTCTAGTCTCCCGAAGCAGATGAAGCTCCGTCTAGTCGATGTCCGGTGGTTGTGTGTTCTTTAATGAACCTCTGGACTTCATCCGTCAGTTCGTATAGATGCCTTCTGACATTCCTTGGCGAGGGCTTCTCTGTTAGCAAGTGTCTATTCGGGTGTCCACGTGTGTGGCTCCCTACTAAGAATTGCTTGCAGAGCATTATGTTGTGCTCCTTTATGGGGAGCATTTTCGCCTCGTTATGCAGGTGGTGTCCTGGCGACATCAGAAGACATCCAGTCGCTGTCCGAAGTGCAGTGAGTCGCCTGCAGTTTCGTCCACAGTGTCCTACTAGTCCCCGGTGACTACGCTGGTGCTGCGTAATTCAAAACCGGCCGGCCTATTTCCTTGTATGTTACCAGCAACGTTTCTTTGTCTTTGCGCCAAGTACTGTCGGCTAGCGACTTGAGGACCTTATGCGGTTGCGTGCGCATAGAGGGAAGGCAGACTGTCGAAGGGTATTGGTAGGTCGGAATTGGTGTATCATCGACTTGAATTCCCAGCGGTAGTCTGACCTCCTTCGTCCAGGTGGTGAACAAGGTCGCAGAGGATTTTGTAGGGGAGAGGGTTAGACTCCTAGCAGTGAAGAAGCGATGTAACGTAGCATTCACTACGCTACAATACCTGCGCCCACAACCTACCCTACCCTACGCCGAAAATATACATAGGTACGAGGAAATACGCCAATCGTATGTATTATTAAGCATACGCATGCACATATGCCAATCCTGTGAACATACGAAATGCTTACCCACAAATGCCAGTCATTTGTTTACGGCGTTCATACATAAAGGTAGAAAATTCACAGCACACACCCACACCGGCATGCGTTAAAAATATAATATGCACAAACCAAAGCAGGCATGCGCCCGAACACACGTAGGAAGTTCGTTGGGCACTGGCGCAATTTTTTTTTAAACTTTTTCAGCTCTTCTTACTTCGCAACCGACTTGTGCGACGATGGGTATAAGGTTTTCTACAAGTGCTCATCCGCTATCAGTGTCCGTATGTAAGGGAGCGCGTACGTCGCCTTTTGGCAGATGAGCGTAACCCTATCGCCCACGCAGAACGCCACATGGCCGAGGGGACTAGCCCAAAATACAATAACGCAGTGACAGTGGCAGCGGCAGTTTTTCGAAATCAGCTGTTTTTTAGAAAGTGTGGTGTCCAATGAAGCGACTCACAATACAGCAGTGGCAGCTAGCAGTACTGCTCAATTTAGCCCAAATTCTAAATTCACTGCCACTGCCTTCATCGCAGCAAACTTCGCATGCTGAATTTGACATAAATGAAACGCAGCCAACATCTGTTGATGTCACTGAAGCCTAAAAGGCAACAACAAAAATGTAAACAAACAAAAGGGAATGTCAAAAAAAGCNGTTGCGACGGCAGTAACTGCCAATATTAGCAGTAACAGCTGATTTTAAAAACTGCCACTGCCACTGCCACTGCGCTATTGTATTTTGGGCTACTGTCGAAGGGGTCGTCGCAGAGTGTAAATGAATCGTCACACTTTGTTGACGTTGTCGTTGCCATTCGCAAGGATGCACAGTGGAGTAATTGATGTCGATATTGCGTATTAATTCAAAAATTAATTTCAAAATACAACGAAGGGTTTAGTACCAAATGAAAGTTGAAAAAATTCTACATCACTATGTAATCAAATATTTTCCCAAAAAATTGCCGTGATTTTATATTTCAAATTTCCAAGCTATATCTGAGTTTTCTTTAAAGATATATCAAACACGGCAATGGAACCTTCTTGTTCAGGTATTTAGGCAATACAAAGTGATTTTAGTTTTCTTTTACTAGGGTTCTAAGTGTTTTGTTTTATTTTTTATCGTAAGCGTAAAAATACGGAGTTTTTGGCTATATACGTAGACATATAGTTGAGAAGTAGGTGTGATCAAGCAAAAGTGTAATCAGCATTGAACGGATTTTTAGGACCTAAAAACCTATAAAAAAGGCAAAATAAAGTAACGAAATAGGCTGGAAAAGGCAAAATAAAATAGCGAAAAAGGCAGGAAAAGGCACTAGGTATTGCAAAAAAGGCAAAAAAAGGCAAAACAAAATAGCGAAAAAGGCAGGAAAAGGCAAAAAAAAGGTATTGCCAAAAAAGCAAAATAAGGCACTAAAAAAAGACAGAAAATACGAAGAACAATCAAAAAATACATTTATTTTAGAAATGTTTATATTACAAGTAAAAAGAGAAAAACTATGAACTAGTTTCATTATATGAAAAATTTGTACTTTGAATCTTTGACTATTTTATCCTTTCGAGTTTCTAACTCATAAAACTTTAATCTGTATAGTTGTAGTAACATTGAACCACACGATGCATTTTGAAGTTTTCTGGCAGCATTTTCATTCGATTTTCGCGAAGAAAAGCCTTGAATGTACTAAATGTGCGCTCGACGTAAGTTGATACAAGTGGAGCCCAATTTAAATATGGAACGTTTGAAACGTTCATATTATCAGGAATAAGGGCGTTTTCCTCGCCCTTTACAATTTTATACACACCCCTTATTGTCTCCAAGCCTACGTTAGCTGAGAAAACGGCTTTGAATTTTTCCAACACCAATTTGGCAAGAGGTCCCTGCGCTTCTATAAGCCGCATGGGCATGTGTATATTTTTTAATCTTAAAAAAAAATTTTAAATGCTATAATCACTTTTTTAAAGGTAGAATAGGCAGAAAAAGGCAAATATCTTAAAAAAGGCAAAAAAAAGGCAAATATCTTAAAAAAGGCAAAAAAAGGCAACATAAAATGTGTATACATGGAATCAGGGAAAGCTAAATCGTGGACATTTTTAATCGAATATACTCTATCTCTTTAGCAGAAAAAAAGGCAATTTCCATAAAATCCGTTCCCTGGTAATCAGTTGCATATACCTTGGACGTTCTAGTGTCATTCTGTTAAAAAAAAGTTGCGGCATGTCTGCGCACTTTTTCAGTATATCGATTTATATAATATAACCTCGTTGGCGTAATATGCATGAAATTCTCGTTGAAGAACAAAACCAAATATAACAAGTGAAAACTAAGAACAAAGCATACAAAAAAGTAATATTGTTATTGTCCACGTTCGTTTTTTGCTCAATTATTGTTTTTTATACCCTACATAAGGCATTAGGTACATACGTCTATTATCAAAAGTAGGCTAAATACTGTTTTTGTTTCAAACGCGAAACTTTTAGTATTTGCGTGTATCAAATAAAGTATGTATACATTTATGTACATATCTGCTCAGACTTATAAAATAAAATTTGGGTTTATTAAATTTTACAATAATAGCTTAGAATGACGTAATTTACTTGTTCAATGATTTATAGGGTACATGTGAAACCGTAAAGAATGGTACATATTGCATATTTTTAGTATTAATTATAATATTGGTTATTGTTTATTAGTGTTGCTATTTCTTTGCATGAATGTCATGTGGAGTGAATAGAAATAATGATAGTGCTGATATTTTTACAACGCTTTTATCAACTTGCAATGTTGTGTTCCAGAAACTTTCAATGTTGTGTGTCCGACACCATAAAGCAAAGCTTTGAAAATCTCCTATAAAAAAGCATAGTGAATAGGGCGAGGTAGATGACATCTAGATGTCGCCCTATGTACTACGTTTGCTACACCGGAAATAGACGACACGCCATTTCTTTAAATAAAATTAATTGGTGCTCGTTTGTATGTACATACATATGTAAATGCATGT
>NW_016158062.1:80630-84667 GCF_001687245.7 Rhagoletis zephyria | reverse complement strand
GCATGCGCTCCACGTTTTTCATTTTCAATTTCATAGATTGTTTATAATGACTTTTGCTAAAATTTCAAAATCAAAAGTTATCAAAACAAATTCTATGGGACTGAGAAGTATTATTTTCTACTTTTTAGTCCATTTATAAAAGCGTTGTATATTAAAAAGTTTTTTTATATTATTTTTAACTACCCGGGTAGACGGGTAAACGGAGAATAACCATAACTTTAAAGGCCTAATTATATTATTATTTTCTTTATAGGAACGAGCTCAAATATCATTTGGGTTACTCGTCAAAGCCTTTATGACATATTAAAGAATTCTGGCTGCGATCAATTCAATGATAAATTTAACGTTTTAACGGGACAAATGAAAGATCGCATCAGACCATCTGATGAAAATTTAAAAGAATTTAATGAATAAAGAATTTATTGAAAGGATATTTCATCTCGAGTTCAAAATTCGTTTTTGTTTTAAAGCAAACAAAAGTTGGCTTGAGTCCTTTATAGGTTTTCCGTCATCCATGGGCCGGAGATAATATCCCATGCTTTGTTACCTATCGGTCAATTCTCAGAAGAAGCTGTACAGGCACGAAACAAAGATTTTAAGAGCTAGAGAGAACATTTTTCTCGCAAGTGCAACAGAATAAAGACGGATGAAGATATATTCGATAGACTTTTGATTAGTTCCGACCCTGTTGTATCAGGTGTGAGAAAACTACTCCAAAAAAATTGCAGGATTTGCCGAAAGAAGCACAACAGTTGTTAATTATGCAGCCTTATACCGATGATGAAGATGTTGATAGTAGGAATGTTAATCCCGGGATCCCGGGATCGTGGAATTTTTAAGGTCTCGAAGATCCCGGGACTCTTGGCACGTAATCCCGGGATTTTCGGGATTTTTAATTTGCTCTGATGACAATAATAGAAACTCCTTTTCTTGACCAGTATTGGCTATATTACTTTTTTTTTTATTGAATACTTAATATTTTTAATTAACACCGCGCGATAGCAAATTTTAAACACAAATATCAATATATTCGCGAAACCCTGGGCCAAATATAGTTAAATTGCGTTTTTAGTTTTGCACTCTGACGTCAGTAATTCAAAAATGATTTAAATGTGCTTAGAGAAGAAATATGGGTATAAAATTAATGAGAAAATCCTGTAGAATTTAAATAGATTCAAGTTTCTAGTGCAGAAGGGCTGGTAAATATTGAAAATGTTATTTTAAAATTTTATCCTTGAAATTTCGCAATATTTGTTTTTGTTAAGGGCTTATATAAACTCGACAACATCCTCGAATTTCTTTCTTCTAACTTTGTCTGCTTAAAAATTACCTATTCGTTCTTGTGAATCCAAAAAATTTAAATTTTTTAAATTCTAAGGAAATTTTTTTTTGCATTTGTTACCCATATTTTTATTCTACATTGCATTGAATTTTTTTTTGGAATTCATCATGTCTCTGAAATTACAGTCCTTCAAAATAAATCCTGCGGTCAGAGAGAAAAAATTAAAACGCCACTTCAAATAAAAAAGTAGGTTTCAAACTCATTTATTTATTATTTATTTCATGGTAGGAGAGCTTCTCAAACAATATAGAAGCAATTTTTGCGATTCAAGTTGTTGAAAAGTAATCGGGATCCCGGCATTGTGACAACGCCATCTCGAAAATCCCGGGATTGGAAAAAGCCGAAAAATTAACATCCTTAGTTGATAGTGATGACAATGGCGCAAGCGAAGATGATGCCTATTTTTATTAAAGGGTATATATTCTAAATTATTTTCTAGGCCTAACAAAAACATGTAGTTAATTGTTGAAGAGAGAATTTGTATAGTTCGTATTCATTGTCATATAAAAAATTGCCTAAAAAAGTGATAATGTGGGTGATATTGATGATGAAAGTAGTAATGAAGATAATGATGAGGATAATTATTATAATGATAGTAGTGTTGTTTAACTTGTAATTAATGATGATTAGGATTTTAACAAATTATACTTAATAATGAAACTTATTTATGGGAGTAACAACTAAATTTTAACGTTTCTCGCTCTTGGGTAACGCCGTAAAAACCTACATAAAAAAATCTCACTAAACCGTTTTCGGATTTGTCTTTTTGCCAGTTATACACATACATACAAATATTTTAAATTATATGTACGTATGAATTGATCTCGATTACCCCACTGTGCAGTGGCGTAGCCAGGGGGGATATGGGGGATAGATCCCCCCCCTTCGTCATTTAACTACTTTTGAATTAATAACACAATACTATTTTGTCCTTCTGATTTAAATTTTTTTTTATTTCAGACGGATGACAAATTATCTTTTAATGAATATACGAGTACTCCAAACAGCGTTATGTGATTTTATAAAAGTAAACCATAAATTTAAAAAAAAATCCTTCCTAATAAACAATCGTGGTACAAAGCTCAATAAAAATATTAAAAATANGCGCGCCCCTCCCGTCAGCCGATTGCAGTAGTCGCCGCGATACAAGAGCGCTGCTCCCTCCGTCACCACAATCTAGGGCCGCTGCTACCGCCTTCGGTATTGGTACTGCTCCATCGTTGCCACCCCCGGAGTTAACGCTAGTCACCCGCCATCGCTGTTTGGAGGCCGTTGCCGCTACTCATCGCAGGCCAGGACCGCTGTCGCTGCCATCGTCGAATATCACCATCGTTACCGATCCGTAGCTGCTGTTATTCTCACCGTTACCGACCTATAGCCGCTGTTACTCTCCCTATCTCTCACTTATTGGACGAGGGGTTGCCGGCGCTCTGGCGATATATCGCCTCGTGTGTGTGAGTGTGTTTTATTTGGTGGGGGTTAGTGGGACCTCCATTTTACCCTGGGTCGGCTGAGCGTACCTCAGCCTTCGACAAAACCCACCTCATAAATGGCGCCCGAGCAGGGACCCACAGTGGTTCGGATCGCAAATCTAGCTGGACGAAACTATTTAAACAAATACTCGTTGATGGATCTTTACACCACTTCTTACCTAGTGGATTTTTGGGTCACTGATTACGGATCTGAAGTCACTTATCAGAATTTCAAAATGGTGGATCCAATATGGCGGACGAAAATAAAAAAAAAATCGGTCGATTTCTATGAAACTAGGTATCTGGGGGTTTTCTGGGTCGCTGATTACATATCTAAAGTCATTTACCAAATATTCAAAATGGCGGATCCAATATGGCGGACGAAAATTAAAAAAAATCGGTAGATTTCTATGTAACTGGATATCCGCGGGTTTTCTGGGTTGCTGATTACGAATCTAAAGTCATTTACCAAAAACTCAAAACGCTAACATGGCAAGCGAAATATTTAAAAAATCTTAACATATGAAAATTTTCTGTTTGTACTTAAAACGATTACAAATTTGTTAAAAATATTTCGCTTTATATTTTTATTTTTATTTTCAGTTCCCAATAACAAATACATTTTAAAATAATTTTATAGAACAGCTAATTCTTTAATATAAACAGTCCGTATTTTATTATTATTTACTCTTAATTACTTTTTTAATAAAAATGTCGTTTGTACTGTAAGAAATGTGCAATATTTAAAAAAAAACTCAATAAACGTTCGAAAAAATGTCGATGCCTTTGATTAAGTTTCTTAGAAAGATATTGAGTATGCAGTTTTGTTGCCCATTCAGTTCTATTAAAACAAAAAGATTTTTGGATTTTTTTTTGTTGAAGGCGTTGCTCATATTCTCCATATGAAAAAATCATCGAACATACTTCGTATGGCAGAAAATGACTGACATCGTCAACCAAAAAAATGCCAAAAAAACCACGAAAAGCCCTAGGTACTTCAAACTTGCACTTTATTTTACTAATATTTAATGGGCTACAAAACTGCATACCCAATATCTTTCTAAGAAACCTAATTAAGAACATCGAAATTTTTGCGAAAGTTCGTTGGTTTTTTTTTCAAATATTGCACAAAGTTTGAAACTTGGGTTGATATGTGTTTCGTTAAAGTGCATAGTACATTTTTACGAAAAAATAATTAAGATTAAATAGTAATAAAACAAGTT
>NW_016158062.1:75722-80606 GCF_001687245.7 Rhagoletis zephyria | reverse complement strand
TTTTTTTGTTTTCATATGTTAATGCTTTAATAAATACAATTTCTATTTGAATGTATTGTCAGGAATGTATTCCAAGTACCATTAAGTATTTTAAAAACAAAAAAATTTTGACTTTCGTCCAGCTAGATCTGCTATCCGAACCACTGTGCGTCATTCGTGGTCATGACACCCGGATTGGAGAGATTTCAAACAGCTTGGCTTGATGCGCTAGGAGTTGAGTCTATAGTTTCCTCTTGCTGGTCTTTATTTAGATGAATAGATGAGTGATATTTTCCTTTACACGATTGACAGGTGTATTTAGGTTGGCAGTTTTGAGTTGCATGGCCCGGCTTCATACAGTTGAAACATAGGCGTTTCTCTTTTATGAAGTTAATCCGCATTGGAAGAGTCATTTTCCCAAACACCTGACAATAGGCGAGATGGTGGTATTGAGAGCAAGCAGGGCAAGATTTGCTGAATGATGCAGTGTAAGCACGCATAGTTTTATGTTTCACAGCTGGCATCCGATCGAGTGGTTTATTTCTTGGTACTGTTTCAAGGGTATCACATCGTTCGTTGATGAATTTCATAAACAGAGCAATAGTAGGAACGAGGGGTTTTCCGCACTTCTCAGCCCAAGCCTGATACGTGTCAAGGTCAACCTTTTGGAGCAGCAGATGTATTAACAATGGATCTCTCTTCTCCGCCTCAGCTCCCTGTGCTCGAATCCCTCTTATGACTTCGTCTGCTACATTGGACACATTACGTAGTGAGTTTGCTCGTTTACATTCAGCTTTAGGAATATATAAAAACGTTAAAATTAGCGAATTCACAACCAGAGATGGTTTATCATATCGCTCTTTTAGCTTAGCGCGAGCTTCCTCGTAATTTTCTTCGGTCACAGCGAGGTGTCGTATTAGAATGGCAGGATCGCCTTTTAATAATCCCTTCAACTACTGGAGCTTTTGCGCAGACGACAAATTAGCATTATTGTGCACGCAGCTTTCAAATAAATCAATAAACGAATTGAAATCGGAGTATTTGCCTTCGCAGGGTGTTATACTTAGCTTTGGCAATCTCACATCAGCAACAGCTTGAACACTCACATTCATAGAAGATGACGGGTCTCTATTATCTGAGGGAGTAACGGGCGGTGGTCGCACGGCTAGTTGTTGCATAGTCGATATTTTGTCCAAAAAAGCAGACTGGGAATCAATAAGCTTTTGGAAGGCATCACTTTGCATGGATGTAGAATTCGCAGATTATTAGACGGCGGTGATCTTGCATCTAATAACTCTGTGTAACGCGGTTTTACACGAAAGGGATTTTCTTCGAACACTTTCAGCTCTTTTTCACGTTCGGGGCAGGCCTCTTCTGACAACGCCATTTCCTTGTCTAATGAAATTTATTGCTCGTAAGTAGTTTCGAGTCTCTCTAATCGAGCGCGAATTTCATGAAGCGAAGTTGTTGGGTTGACTTCAGCAAGGAAGTTTTCGAGTCTCGTCGAAGTGCCCTTAAGTTGACTCTCTTCAATCTTAACTTGTTCATTTTTTTGTCATTCGGGAATTCTATTAATAGCAAAATTATTTGTTTCAGTGGGGAAGCTAATATTTTATGCAAATAAGCAGCGAATTATACCACATGTGAAGCGTGCCACCTTTTGCACTTTGAAAATTTGACAATGTTCAATCATCTGATCAATCACGTCGGGGTCACCAAAAATGTTCATAAAAAAGGAAAAACACACAAACTCCCTTTTTTCGTTATTTGTATTTTTGTTAGATTTTAACAATTGCTTTGAGTTAAGTTCAGGTAGTTTAATAAATCAACTAATAATATTGAACAACGTATGTATATCGTAGACAGGTAGCTAAGTACGACTGACTGCCGCAGTGCAAAAAAAAAACAAAAAGTACCTACTTATGATCGAATGTTTAAGCTGAACAGTTATGCGAATGTACATTAGTTACTCTGCGGTATACATAGGTAGCTGCAGTAAACTATGAGCTCACACAAATAATGCAATGACACAGTGACTCTTAAAAATAATCATAAGTGGATCGTAAACAATCTCTGTGGCATGCTTGGTGCATTTTAATACATTTCTTCCTATCTATCAAAGCTAATCTGTCACGCAAAGCGAAGCAAGCGTCTTATCTGGCATCAGCTTAAACATTTTCCGAACATGAATATAAAAACCGTGGCGATTTTTTTGAATTTACGTGTAAATGTGTTTTGCGGTCATTGGAGATCCATGTCGGTCTGTCTATCTGTCCGCCTGTTTGTCTTTTTGTATGCAATCTAGTCTCTCAGTGGTGACAGGTAATAAGATCAACGGAAATAAAGTCAATTGACTTTATTTCGCACCAGGGTGGGAAATAAAGTCAATTGACTTTATTTCCGTTGATCTTATTACCTGTCACCACTGAGAGACTAGATTGCATACAAAAAGACAAACAGGCGCTCGCGCTCGCGCCCCGCGTACCCGGCGCGCCCCGCCGGCCCCCCTTCCCCGGCTCCCGCCGTGCTGTAACGCAGGTAGATTTATTTTTTGTATACGCTGTGTTTTGGGGCAACAACTTGTCTGCAGTAAAAAAGCATATAATTTGTGTTTCAAAAGTGTGTGAAAACCAATCAATTAACTTATTTGATCTCGGTTCCGATATTAAATAACACTGTGAGACAAATGGTAGGGGTCAGTGATCGGGAAGGGTTCAAACTACGCCGGAGAAAGTTATATCGTTAAAAAAGAAGTTATAAACAGTGCTAATGGTGTATTAAATATAGTGTTTTCTAGTGGAATGGGAGCAAACAAAAAATGACATTTTGAACGGTATTTTGAGGGTTAAGCTTATTGTTGTTGTAACTTCTCTATAGTTCTCCTGTATTATATGACCATTATTCTTCACGATAAAAAAATTTTCATCCATTATCCTTTTCTAAGCGAAGATCTCGATTGTGAAAAAAAACTCGTGTTTTGCCTGATAGTGCGACGCCTCTAGGCCATTGGGTATCACAACTTTAAGTTATCGGTGCAAGTTTTTTTTAATCCGCCCCCTTCGCCAAATCCTGGCTACGCCATTGCCACTGTTCGACGTACTCCCCTCGTACATGGCCGCCGTGGAAGAACGCACGCGCCCGTGCCGCCAACCGTTCCGCACCTACATCGTTAGTGTGCAACTACGAGGGGCGACACGGGTGTGCGCTTAGGGCCCACTATTCAGTCTCCGTAGTCTCCTCATTACAGGCCGCTGCAAGTCACCGTCATTGGACGCCTACGCCACTATCACCGTATGTCATCACAATCTAGGGCCGCTGCCGCAACCGCCGTTGCCGCCCTAGGCCGAAGCCATGAGCGCGCCCCTCCCGTCAGCCGATTGCAGTAGTCGCCGCGATACAAGAGCGCTGCTCCCTCCGTCACCACAATCTAGGGCCGCTGCCACCGCCTTCGGTATTGGTACTGCTCCATCGTTGCCACCCCGGAGTTAACGCTAGTCACCCGCCATCGCTGTTTGGAGGCCGTTGCCGCTACTCATCGCAGGCCAGGACCGCTGTCGCTGCCATCGTCGAATATCACCATCGTTACCGATCCGTAGCTGCTGTTATTCTCACCGTTACCGACCCATAGCCGCTGTTACTCTCCCTATCTCTCACTTATTGGACGAGGGGTTGCCGGCGCTCTGGCGATATATCGCCTCGTGTGTGTGAGTGTGTTTTATTTGGTGGGGGTTAGTGGGACCTCCATTTTACCCTGGGTCGGCTGAGCGTACCTCAGCCTTCGACAAAACCCACCTCATAAATGGCGCCCGAGCAGGGACCCACAGTGGTTCGGATCGCAAATCTAGCTGGACGAAACTATTTAAACAAATACTCGTTGATGGATCTTTACACCACTTCTTACCTAGTGGATTTTTGGGTCACTGATTACGAATCTGAAGTCACTTATCAGAATTTCAAAATGGTGGATCCAATATGGCGGACGAAAATTAAAAAAAAAAATCGGTCGATTTCTATGAAACTAGGTATCTGGGGGTTTTCTGGGTCCCTGATTACATATCTAAAGTCATTTACCAAATATTCAAAATGGCGGATCCAATATGGCGGACGAAAATTAAAAAAAATCGGTAGATTTCTATGTAACTGGATATCCGCGGGTTTTCTGGGTTGCTGATTACGAATCTAAAGTCATTTACCAAAAACTCAAAACGCCAACATGGCAAGCGAAATATTTAAAAAATCTTAACATATGAAAATTTTCTGTTTGTACTTAAAACGATTACAAATTTGTTAAAAATATTTCGCTTTATATTTTTATTTTTATTTTCAGTTCCCAATAACAAATACATTTTAAACTAATTTTATAGAACAGCTAATTCTTTAATATAAACAGTCCGTATTTTATTATTATTTACTCTTAATTACTTTTTTAATAAAAATGTCGTTTGTACTGTAAAAAATGTGCAATATTTAAAAAAAAACTCAATAAACGTTCGAAAAAATGTCGATGCCTTTGATTAAGTTTCTTAGAAAGATATTGAGTATGCAGTTTTGTTGCCCATTCAGTTCTATTAAAACAAAAAGATTTTTGGATTTTTTTTTGTTGAAGGCGTTGCTCATATTCTCCATATGAAAAAATCATCGAACATACTTCGTATGGCAGAAAATGACTGACATCGTCAACCAAAAAAATGCCAAAAAACCACGAAAAGCCCTAGGTACTTCAAACTTGCACTTTATTTTACTAAAATTTAATGGGCTACAAAACTGCATACCCAATATCTTTCTAAGAAACCTAATTAAGAACATCGAAATTTTTGCGAAAGTTTGTTGGTTTTTTTTTCAAATATTGCACAAAGTTTGAAACTTGGGTTGATATGTGTTTCGTTAAAGTGCATAGTACATTTT
>NW_016158062.1:66887-75697 GCF_001687245.7 Rhagoletis zephyria | reverse complement strand
TAACTCGAGAACCACTAGTCCGATTTTGCTCAAACAAATTTAAAAAAATTAAAAATTACAATTCCTTTAATCTGTTCATATAACGTTTTTCTATATAATCAACAGTTTTAAAAAAATTTAATATTTTAGGCAAAAAATATATTTTTTCTTAATAATTTATTTTATCCGGCAAAACTGTTGATTATATAGAAAAACGTTATATGAACAGATTAAAGGAATTGTAATTTTTAATTTTTTTAAATTTGTTTGAGCAAAATCGGACTAGTGGTTCTCGAGTTATGTCAAAAAAAGACCACCAAAGGTGACAATTTCCCCTATATGATAGTTATATATATATATCTCCATTCCTAGACGTGACCCAGCGAAACGCAGGGAAACGTATAACTTGTTTTTGACCGATATAACATTTCCCGTTGGTTTCATCCCATCCCGATTTTGACTGTCGCATAGTGTAATCAATAATTGTTTATACCCGCATTTTGGCACATTGGCTCGTTGAATGTGCCATCTAATAAATAGTGCCGTCATTCTCCTTAGCTGCTTTTAAATGATGTCGTCACAAATTGCTGGCGGAGACATGAATACAGTGTAAGAAAATGCTTTTTCTATAATTGTTTCCTTATAGAAAGATTGGTTTCGTTTCCACCTTAGGCATTCCGAATTCGTTGAAAATATGCTAATTTAAATCACAGAATTCTTTCAGTGTTCCTCCGGGGTTTTTGGACATGGACTGTTTCATCAATTTAATAGTGTCCGCTTTATTTTTGTGGAAACGAAACATGTTTTGCAAGTAATGGATCATTTCTACACTCTTTCTTCAAATATTTCTCGTATTCCAGCTGTGCGCAGGTGTTTAGTTTTTCGCATCGTGTTTTTACATATTCGTAATTTAAATTTTTTTAATAAAATCAATTGGTGGTAGTTCATGATTGTGTGTGGATTAATATCACAACACTGAGGATTTAGCAATAACCTTTTTCATCTATTAAAAAACAACACTTACGGGACAATGTTTATTGTAAGAACATTTTTTTTCTATGAATCGACATACTTTAAGCATTGTTGACGCTATTTCCATTTGAATGAGGAAATAGCGTCAATGTACTTTATTTCCAAATTTTTGTTGACTTTATTTCGCTTTTGAAAAGGTAATAATGTCAATTGACTTTATATCGCACCAGGGTGGGAAATAAAGTCAATTGACCTTATTTCCATTGACCTTATTACCTGTCATCCTCTCAGTTTTTGAAATATCCGACTGAAATTTGGTAAGTGGTCGTAGTCGTATAATGTATTAATCTTTGTCGGAAACGGAAAACTCGGACCACTATTACATATAGCTCCCATACAACTGATGGTTCAGATATGAGATTTTTTGTTATAACTCCTGAGATTTTTTGTTATAACATGAAATTTCGCATTACTTTAACCCATTATGAATAGAATATTTACAGTAAAAATTACATAGATCGGGTCACTATAAGATATAGCTTCCATACAAGTGATTGTTCAGATAAGGGGTTTTACTTTGGACAGCTAAAACCGAGAAATTTCGTGAGCTATTTTCTAAAAAATCATACAAACTCTACTGAGAAAATCTTCAATATCGGTGCTGTATAAGCTTTATCTCATATACCACTGGTAGTTCAGATACAAGTTTTTGCGATATATTTGCGCTATGTAGGAAGCTAAACCCATTAAATTGTGTTACCGGTTTACACACCGATCACACACAGCTTTGAAAATCGCTTAGATTGGTGCTTTATAAGGTATATCTTCCATACCTCTGATTATTCAAATATGATTTTTTATATACATATGTAACTCCTCTACCTACTTAAGTATGTATACTGTGAATATAAAAATTTTGTTTAGCTGCCAAACAACTGATTTAAATGCAGTAATCAGTTAAAATAAAAATTACTGATTCCAATGACAGCACTGCTCTTACTTTTTTGGAATAAGCTTGGAGCTTGCAATTTAATTTGATTTATTATATGTATATAGATGAGATGAAGTTTTTACCCTTCTTAGTGTACCCTTCTCAATTGTGCAAGCTGTACACGGCAGAGCTAAGTGCAATTGTAAGGCACATTTTACTACCGGGTAAAGAATTATGCTTTCAGCTGCCATTTCTTAGTATTGTATACCTACATATAAGGTAAACTTCAAAGTCAAATTTCAAGCTTCATCAAAATTTCTAACTTTTTATTCAGAATTTTTAGAAAAAATTTCAGTATGCAGTTTTGTAGCCCGTTCAATTTTAGTATTGGTGTGTTGCGCAATTTGTTCCATATAAAAATAGATTTTGTTCATGCCTTATATGGAAACAAATGCGCAACACCCTCGACGAAAAAAAATTCTAAAAAATCAGCGGCAATTTTTAGCTACTTGAAACTTGCACTATGTTATACTAAAATTGAACAGGCTACAAAACTGCATACCGAAAATTATTCTAAAAAGTTTGAAATTTTGATGAAAATTCTTTTAATTTTGATTCATTTTTATGAATTTTGTACAAATTTTGCAAGAATCATTTATATGGGTTTTGTCATAGAATGAGCTATATTTTAAATGAAAATTTAGCGAAAAAGATGTATAATGGAAAACATTTGAAATATTGTGAAAAAAACTAAATTATATATATACTGTATGTATGCAAGCACGCTACGAATTTCTGGCGTTGGAGCATGTACATACATATGTATGTACATATATGAGCATTCTTATCAGCGCAGCACACTTTATGGCTTACTGGAAATTGTGGTAACTGAAGAGTGTTTTCTTCAGTGGTATTACAGCTGGAATCGTTGGATTTTTCAGAAAGCGCACGGCGGTATAAAATATATGAATTGGTTGCAGTCATATCAATAAGATGATAAAAAAGTCTGATCATTGGATTTCGGGTCTTAGCTCGAATATGGTAGCGACCCATAAATCCGTCCATTAAGTCTACTCCGCCCATGTGTCTATTATATTCCCGGATGATTTGGGGGCAGTCCACCTCGAGGTATTTCTTTTGCTTTCGATCATAACGGGCTACCTTTAATTCCTGATGGGATGGGTTTGACCTCATAAATGGTTTAGTGCCTACGTAAGTTGTCTTTCCATAAGACTGTGATAATGTCAACGCCATACTCTCGTGCCTGATCGTGCCTGAAAATACCTCGTGCCCGTAAATATACCAATAAGGGGAGCGTTGTATAGAAGTTGTCGAAGTAAAGAATATAGTTCTTAAAACTTGGTATCGTGTGTGACAAACGTACAACAACGTTCGCAGTGCTTCCAAGGTCCGGTGTGTCTGGTAAGATGACATTGTCACCTACTCCGTTAAAAATTTCGAAGCGATAAGCAAACCCATTAGAATCACATAATACAAACAATTTTATGCCCCACTTATGTGGCTTATTTGGCATATATTGACGTAGATGGTGCCTAATTTTTGTGCTGCACATCTGCTCATCCACACACAAGCGACTTGTTTTTGGTATTGTATCGAACATTTTGTTTACTTCATCAGCAAGTCCTCTTATACGAAAGAAAGGATCGTATCCTGATTGCCCTCTTTTAATTCGCTGGCTTTCATCCTGAAAAGACAGGTACTTCTTTATCGTCATAAACTTTTTTACAGGCATCGTGTTCTGAATCATTGGAAATGCGTTTTTGCCCCAGTAGCTCTCTAATTTAGGGTATCTATAAAGAGACATGTACATAAGAATTCCAATATAATGCCGAATTTCTTCTGTATTGGTTTTAAAATTTGTATTGATGTTGTCCATATAAGCTGTGCGATTCGTCTCTTCAGCAATCAATTGTATTATTTTTTCTGAGAAAAAATAGTTAAAAAAACCCATCGGAGTCAACAGCTCTTTTATTGATGGTGGCAGTCCGGAGTCTCCATGAAACGCTACATCATTGACATGCAACTGGATCTGCCTCTTACGCCATGTTATGTTCGAAAATTCTTTTGAATCTTTGTATATTTCATTTAATGCTGAAAAAGGATATGTTTGACTGTTAGAAATTAAATGTACGTAATAGATACCTGCACCATTGAATCCTCCATCGGATGGCATATTCGAAGGACCAAAACTTTTTACCGTTGGTGATCCCCCTTACCTTTTTTTGTAGCTTTAAAGAAGCTGCTGAAGTGGATGCAACATCCTCTGTTGCAGATGTGGATGGAAAATCTTCTATTGCAGAAGTAGATGGAGCAGCTTCTGTTGCAGAAGACGTGCTAATGAGCGACATGTCAAAATAATGTCAGTAATATCAGAAAGTCTGAACCTTTTTTCTCGGAGTACGCGACCACTTCTTTCCATTTCTATAAAAAATAATAATAATACTTACATATATGTATAGACACGAACAGAAAACGATGACGAAGTAAAGCAGTGATATTCTCATCACAGCAAGTTTTGAATTAAACCGGCAAGGCTGCCTTCAGGCAGCTATTATATTTTCACTCCTGATATAAGATCGTTTACTTTTTACAATCACTGAGTATATATAAAGAAAATATATACTTTTATACACTTACTGGTTTAGGTATTTTTCACTTGAAATTTTATCTTCACTGCAGCAAATTCGCGACGCTAACTCGCGCTAAACTGAAGATAGAAGCAAAACGAAAATGTAAAAGACAGAAAAAGTAAACCCGAAATATCAATAGAAGGACGAGGGGAAAATAAAAACACATTTCATGGCAAAAGAAATATAGGCCGTTAAAAATTTGAACTTTTGGTAAAGGCTGCCTCAAGGCAGTCTTACCAGTTAGAGGAATAACCCTCTGAAATTGTTTACCTTTCAGTAAAAGCGTGAGCAAATTCTTGTTAGAATAAAAAAAAAATAAGGTAAATGTGGTAAGAAATAGTTTTTCGCATTTTCTGACAAACGTGTAATTTTGAGTTGTGCCTCCTTTGTAGACGGTGTGCGATATGTACTCTCTAGTTTTTTTCAAAGCTTTCAATAAAATCCAGAATTGTCATTGCAGTCGAGAAGTTTTATATTTTCCCTCTTTGCATAAAATCTTATAATTTCATCACCTCTAAGTTAATTTTAATTTAAAATTTGTAAGACTGATACCTTGTTTTGCTCAGAATAAAACGTTCTTTGCAGGAAATTACTTAAATGCTAATGCTTTCTTGCAAAACTGTTAAAAACTCTGCCAAAATTTAAATTTAAAAAAAGGTGTGCAAATTGCAGAATGATTGTAAATTTGTTACACATATTCAACCTATTTTCGCAAATTTATTGGTTTAAAAAATTACAACATTCTTATGTCCAAAGATATATTAAAACTTAAAATTGCTAAAAAAAAATGAAAGGAGCTAAAGCTTGGTTTGTAGGTGAGGTCGTGTCAAATTGTTTTTTTATGAATAAGTTAAGATTGTGAGAGTGTTAGAAAATTTTCAAACACATTTTTGTGAACTACTAGATCAAATTTACGACCTCTTCTTGGTCACTTTAATTTAATCATTAGTGTATTTTGCGCTTCTGTGTATTCGTTGTATATTGTATAAGTATAACTGGATGAGCGTGTGATTGCTGCTGCATGATTATTTATTGTACTGCTAGCAACAACAAAGCACACGCTCATCCTGTTACAATTACACAAGATACAACGAATAAAAAAGAAGCGCGAATTACACTATTGTATTTATTGGATAATTTGTTTATATTTATGTAAAAATAGAAAGGAAATTTAAACTGACAGTAATTAAAAAATATATATTTTGAAAGCCTTTTTTTCGTTTTTTTCTGTTCTGTTTCTGTTTCTCACCTTAGAATGTGTATGTGGTGTGAGAAATTCAGTTTTTATAGGAGGTGCCACGCCCCCTTTTTCAATAACTCCCATTTTTTCCATAAGTTTGGCGTTGGTATTATATATCTCTATACTAAGTTGCAGCACTCGAGGATGAATTCTTCCAGAGATATGTTGTGTGAAAACTTCAGTTTATATGGGAGGTGCCACGCCCTCTTGACATATCGAAATTGCTTTTGATCTGTTATCATCCTTGGATAGTCAGGAGTCGATGCCCAAAATTTCAAAAATATCAATACAGCTATTCTCGAGTTTTTCGAATAGAAAAAAAACGAAATAAGCGGCTTTCAAAATATATATTAGTATTAATAAGAAATTAAATACATTTTTTAATAAAATCTATTCTATGGAAAATGTTTATGAATAATTTTTCAAATAATTGTAAACATTTGAAATTAATTTCAAGTATTTTCCAAAAAGTAAAAGCATTCAACGTAAATTTTTTTCCTTTCATTTTTGAACATAAATAAATAAAAAAACCAGAGCTTTTTAAAAAATCGCCCGGGATAGATCGACGCGAAATTTAATTGTTTTTTATTAAAAAAAAAAGAAACTTGAAATCGGTTCATATTTGGGCTCTCAAAATTAATTTGTCCACAGCAACCTTACTTGCCCCACTGTGCGCCGTCACGGGGAGTCTAGTATGAAAATATTACTGTAAATATTTTATTGTTAATTAGTTTTTTTGATAACTAAAGTAGAATATATCCATACTGCTTCATATTACTTGTAACTCCGCACTGTAAATCGATATAGCAATACAAAACCCGCAATTTATTTTCGTTAAAAATAATAATTTGGCGCATGAGGTGGTTTTAAAAGATTTACTAATGAAAAAAATGTACATATGTATATTTATATTGAATTTACTCTTCTTATTTCCTATAACTGTTTGAACTAATTAATTTATCTACTTCCACAACTTTATTTTCAGATATCCAATTTTTTAAGTAAAAGTCATGGAGCCTTACTTGATTTGCGAATCGATCACAAGGAAGCAATAGTCGTACCATTTAGAATACCTTAGATAAATATAAATATAATTTCTTATAAATAATCGATTTGTAAAATAAATGTAATATGTATAAGTACCACAAAGATGCCAAAAAAAAGGCTGGTGACAGTTGATTACAAAAACCGGTAGGACTTAGATAGGTAAAAGTAAAAGTCATAAATACAAAATTACACATCTCTATCTCACCCCTCCTCTGCACGAAGGGTACTGTAGAGCAGGGTTGTTGCGAATATTTGCATTCGCATTCGCAACCGCGGAGCTTCCGCATTAATTTTAACATTCGCTTTCGCATTGGCAAAAATCAATGCGGATCTTTTGCGAATATTGAAGGGACCGGAAATTACAGTTATTTTTTACGAGTTAAACTTGGCCAAATATTTGTTATTCCGAAATAAAAGTCTTTTCCGGATAATTAACAAACCGCTTATCCAAATTAAACAAGTTTGGTATCAAATGAAAGAGGACTTAAAAAGCTTTAACACTGAAATGTCTAAACGAGGAAAGCCACCTATTGAAAGAGATTTCAATAAAAAAATTTAATTAATTACCATAGAACAAAAGTTGGGTTCAGTATGTATATGAATTTATTTTGTATTAAATTGTAAAAAAAATATAATATTTATTTATTTATTTGTTTATAAAGTCTACAACAGGATGTTCTTACAGACTACACATATTAGAAAAAATTATATATTATAAAATATTATTGAGATTACTTAAATAAGATTCAAGCCGATTTCGGAAAATACCCTTTGGCATAGAGAGATCAAGGTCTAGAGAACTAGAAATCGTATTGATTTCTTGCAAAGTTCTATTTAAGGGAGCATTTCGACTGTAAAGAGTTTTGCTAATAGCGACTCTAAACAAATCAGAATGCCGCAAAATTCTGCTAGGAACATTGAAATAAATTCTGCTGAGCAGTAAGGGGCAATCAACGTTACCGGAAATTACATCGAAAATGAAGGAAATGGACAGGAAAACTCTGCGGTTATGCAATGGCATTAAGTTAATTAATTGACAACGTGAAAAATAGGATGGGATAGGGTCGGAGAAGTTAAGCGATCTTAAGGCGTGTCGGATAAACACGCGCTGGACTGACTCAATCCTGTTTATGTGGACTTGGTAATAAGGTCTCCAAATAAAGGCAGCGTACTCTAATCTTGACCGAACAAATGCAGAGTATAAGACTTTGTGAGTGTAGGGATTCAAAAACGCAGTACTGTTGCGTCTTACAAAAGCAACAATAACTCTTTGTGTTCTATCAGAGAGGTAAGATGAGATCCATTGAAGAAGACTGGGCTGAAAGCCGATTAGGTCGAGTTTACGGATGAGTAACGAGTGACATACTTTGTCAAAAGCTTTACTAAAATCGGTGTAAATTACGTCGGTATGAGCATTTTCTCTAAAACCGTTTGAGACATGAGTTGTAAACTCCAATAAATTAGTCATAGTAGATTTTCCTTTAGAAAACCCGTGTTGAGATTGTGTAATTGAAGAAGATATAGAATATGTCAGCTGGTTAACAATAATTGCTTCGAATAATTTGGGGATAGCGGAGAGTTTCGCTATGCCTCGATAGTTTTCTATAGACGACCTGCTGCCGTTTTTGTGAAGTGGTATTATGAAAGACTCCTTCCAGGCTGACGGAAAAACGCCATGTTTAAGTGACAAATTGAATAGAGTTGTTAAAGGCTCGCAGATGTTCTCAGCGCAGTTTTTAAGAAAACAGGTCGGAATATGATCAAGTCCAGGCCTAAATGACGCTTTTAAGGTTTTTAAAGAGTGTAAAACTTCATCGGAAGATATTACTGGAATATAAGCAGAGTTGATTGGACAAAGCTCGTACGGATAGTCTCCACTTATAGGGAAGTCTACAGAATAATTGGACCTAAAGAACCGAGCAAACATGTTTGGCAATGAGGCAAAAAAATCAGCAAAAAGGTCAGCTGCCTCATATAACGAGGCTGCCGT
>NW_016158062.1:59242-64239 GCF_001687245.7 Rhagoletis zephyria | reverse complement strand
ACATCGAAAATGAATTAGCTACGATATAATTGACATGCGTAATGAAGGTAAATTTCGAATCGAAAAATACTCCGAGGTCCTTAACTACGTTGAGAGACTCCAATCTAGTATCAGAAATACGGTATGATGTGGATAGCGGTGTAGATTGTTTTGAAAACGTGATTTGGTTACATTTTTTAATGTTAAGAAATAAGCGATTCTTAACACACCACAAAAATAATCTGTCAAGATCAGCTTGAAGTAGAAGCGCGTCATTATAAGATCTAATAACTGAGTAGACTTTTAAATCATCTGCGTATAAGAGATACTTAGAGGTAGCAAAGCACGACCCGATGTCATTAATAAATATTAAGAAGAACAATGGGCCCAATATACTACCTTGCGGAACTCCAGAGGTGAGCAAAAATGTCTTCGAAGAACCGCCATCTAGAACAACAGAACTAGTTCTGTGTGATAGATAGGTCTTTATCCACTGAAGCATGGACGAGTGAAACCCAAGCTGCGAAAGTTTACTAATTAAAATCGTGTGCGAAATTCTATCAAATGCCTTGGAGAAGTCCGTGTATATTGTATCCATTTGATACCCTGCAATGAAACTTTTAATACAGTCGTCAGTAAAACGGCAAGATTAGTTACAGTGGATCTACCTGCAACAAAACCATGCTGATTGGAGCAAATAAAACAGCCTATTTTTTATTATAACTTCGAAGAGCTTAGAAACTGTGGTTAGCTTAGAGATCGGACGGTAGTTGCTGACATCACTCTTATTACCGCTTTTAAATATCGGCGGGATGGAGGTATGCTTCCATTCCTCAATAAAGATGCCAGACGATAGCGATTTATTAAAGATAAATTTCAAGGGTTCCACTAAGGAAACGCATTTCTTTAATAAAATAGCAGACATGCCATCTTCGTCTGTATGACAAGAATGTTTAAGATTTTTAATACCATCTAGAATATCTCCGTCTTTGAGAATCAGAGAGCCTACATCGAAGAAGCACACTCCATATGGTTAGTGTCACTATCCGCAATTAGCTCACCAACCCCATCATCTGATACAAAATTTAATTAATTAATTAATCCCAACGGCTTTTTACCCTCCATTCCCGCCCAACCGACACGAGGGGCGCAGTCCGCATGACGTACGGAACCTTTTATTTTATTTTTTTTTTTTAGTTTTTTCGTGCCGAGTAGTGGAAACAGGAGTTTGTTAAGTGTCGAGATCTAAAACTATTCAGCTACAGAATCAAATTCATCAGCTGATTGGATATGCTAAAGATAGTATTTCAATTATTGAGCATTCTTATAATAAACCGAGGTGGGAACGTTAGATACACCCTTCATAGACTTAATGTAGTTCCAGAAACATTTCGGATTGCTTTTAATGTTTCTTTCAAAATTGGCAATGTAACCCCTATAGCAGGACTTATTGAGAGTATTAAACTGATCTCGGTAACTCGTATAGGAAACAAAGTGTGTGCTGTCCTTAGTTTGCTTAAACTTTTTAAAGAACTTATTTCTTAGATTCTTAAGACGCTTCAACTCCCTCGTGTGCCAAGGTAGCTTGTAAGACATTTTGGCATGAATAGGTATATACATCTTACTTAGATTAAAAATAATATTCCTGAATTCATTAAAACAAAAAGCAACATCGCCTGACCCAAAAACATCATTCCAATCAATAGATGAGAAGGTATGGTCAAGAAAGTCAAAGTCACAAGATCCATAGTTAAAGGAAACCCTTTGCATATCTCTAGGAATGCAAAAGTATTCAAAAAACTTAATCTCCAATATTAAAGGAAAATGATGCATATTAGGCGGGGAAATTGCAGTAACGGGAAGATATAATTTAAACTTAATGTTATTGCTAACAAAAATTAAGTCTAAGATCCGATTTAGACTATTAGAGAACCCATTGACTTGTGTTAAGTCGATACTTAATAAATTATCAACTAAGTAGGACTCGGTATTACTGCTTATATTATATAATATAAAAGCTATCTTAGTCCTCTTTCATATGATACCAAATTTGTTTAATTTGGATAATCAGTTTGTTTATAATCCGCAATAAAGAAGATTAGGCAAATTTAAAGGCTCAGTTATGCATACTTTGCATTGCATGAGAGTTGTCACATAAGTAATATGTTAAATGAGCTTTGCGCGTAAGCGGTTACCTAACTCATATCATTACATATATAAAAGTCTGTTGATTTTTGATTTTTACGTAAAATGTCATGCAGTGCAGTGCAAAGTATGCATAACTGAGCCTTGACTCGTAAAAAATGACTGTCATTTTCGGTCCCTGGATTATTGTGCAAGTGCACTGATAAAACGTATATATAACCAGTCACAGAATAAAGCATTAAAAATTAATTAAAAAAACTAAGATCGAAAATTCCGAAACAACCAAAAGAGTGAGAATGAAGAATTCTTTCGAAAACAACGGTGTTTAAACAACGATCGGGCCACGATGCTAGATTGTGAATAGGAAAGTCAGGAGGATACATCCGACATTTGCAGCCCCGATGCATTTCTTAAAACGGAATTATTGCACCGCAATAAAAATAAATTAACATGACTGAAAGGCCTCTCAACTGGAGCAGCGGCAATCGAAAAGAATTTACAATTTTGTCAAGTTTCCACTTTTTCAAGTTTGTCGCCTCGAGGGAGTAGTTACGACCCTTTAAAAAGTTTTTATCAAATACAATGTTCCAATTTTTAATTTGAAGTACTAAAAAAACATTATTAAAAATTACTAACCCTTCCATTTTTTATTTACTTAAATCACCTAATTTGCTCACCTAAATTATTTCTTAAAAAAAAAAAAANCGAGCTGACTTAGAAGACAGCTATGTGAAGATAAAGCTGTGTATTAAGGATCAGTTGGGGGAAGATTTACATAACACAGTGGATGATGCTCAACCCTCCCCCACTGCATTCGCATCGTCTCGCCTTCCAAGACTGTCGTTGCCTATTTTCGATGGATTCGCGCTGATTACAAAAACTTTATCACATCTTTCTGCCAGATTATAGCACGTCAACATAACACCTCAAACATCGAAAAGTTCAATCACTTATTGAACTGTTTGAAGGGACCTGCGTTAGAGACAGTGCAGGCCTTCCAAGTTACAAATGAAAATTATCAAAAGGCTATAGATCGTCTCAGCGCACGGTTTGATATTCCCACGTTGACCTTTCTTGAAACGATTGCTGCACTTTTCAAACTCCAGCCTGTTAATAAACCAGATGGTCATCAATTACGTAGCTTACTCGACAAGGCAACCGCAATGTACAGTTCACTGTCATCGCTAGGCTCCGGATCAACTATCGCACAGGCTATGTTGATTTATATTGCTATGGAAAAGTGTGATCAACAAACACGCAATAAATGGAACGAAGCACTGAATTTGAATTCATTGCCCACCTGGGAACAATGCTCGCAAGTACTCGAACGGCACTGCCAGTTCCTGCAATCTAGTGGAACTACGCTGTACTTGAAGTCGGAACCTGCAAGGTTACTATCTAACGCCAAGCAAGGTCAACGCTTACAATCAGCGTTTGCCATTTCTAAGGCGCACTGCGCTTTATGTTCAAATTCGGAACATAAACTTGCAGAGTGCTCACAATTTAGAGGTATGAGTACCAACAACAGATTTGATTTCATTTAAAAATGCGGACTTTGTATTAATTGTTTGGGTACTGGTCATCGAATGGCACAGTGCCCTTCGAAGCATCGATGTCGTAGTTGCAGCCGTTCGCACCATACATTGCTTCACAATGAGAGACCACCGCCGTCTCAACAGCCATCCATATCGAATTCGTCGACAACGTCGTCATCATCGCAACCTGTCGCTGCCATCACGCATTCTCATAGCAATCTGTCGCAAACCGGCAATGTCATTTTAGCAACCGCCATGATTCTCGTGAACGATTCTTCGGGCACGTACAAGGTAGGCAGAGCATTGTTGGATTCTTGTTCGCAGGTTAATTTCATATCAAAAGAGTTTGCCCAGAAGCTTCGCCTTCGTCGAGACAAGCAACACGTTTAAATTCGCAGTATTGGCGACTCACGCACCAACATCAACTTCTGCGCCACTACTGCTATCAAATCCCGATTAACTGCGTTTGAACTCTCGTTGCAATTTTGTATTACGCCACACATTGCGTATCAACCCAATTGTGAAATTGACACTTCGCAGTGGAATTTACCAGCTAAACTCCACTAGCTGACGAATCGTTCAACAAATCACGTCGTGTTGACCTTTACTTGGTACGGAAACATTTTTCGATCTGCTATCTGTTGGGCAAATAAAGTTAGGGGCAAACCCACCCACCCTTCAAAAAACGTTGCTCGGATGGGTGGTGTCTGGCAGATACCAGAACCATCAAGCAGCTCTACGTAATGCACGTATGTTGTCATACAACGTGTCCATCGACACAAACCTGCAACGCTTGTGGACCATCGACGCTGTTGATACGCCAAGCGATTCTCTTCAGCCTGAGCAGCGATTGTGCGAGGAGTACTACTCAAACACAACATATCAGCTCCCCAATGGTCTCTTGTAGTCAGCTTACCATTTAAGCAAGCAGCTGACTGCCTCGGTAACTCCATAGATATTGCTCGTCGCCGACTCCTTGGGTTGGAACGTAGGCTTCTACAGTCGCCTAAGTTACGTTCGCAGTATATTGCATTCATGCAAGAGCAGTGGCGTAGCCAGGGGGAGGGATATGGGGGGATAGATCCCCCCTTCGTCATTGAACTACAATTATTTACTTTTGAATTTATAAAACAATACTATTTTATCCTTCTGATTTAAAATTTTTTTTATTTCAGACGGATGACAAATTATCTTTTAATGAATATATGAGTAGTCCACTTGCAAACAGCGTTATGTGATTTTATAAAAGTAAACCATAAATTTAAAAAAAAACGTCTACGACAACAAGTAACATCCGAACTGTATCTTTTTTTATAACCTGAAAATTTGGATAAATAA
>NW_016158062.1:18643-59217 GCF_001687245.7 Rhagoletis zephyria | reverse complement strand
GTAATTTAATTTTTTAAATTTAAATAAGGCATGAATTCCCCAGGGAATAACCGAGTAGACAAAAAATATATAACGGTAGAAATGGCACATACATACATACATATATGAAAGAATGCCCACAGGCGACGCACTATAGGCAAAACACGAGTTTGTTTTAAATATCGTAGATCTGCGCTTAGAAAAGAGATAATGGGATGCAGCATTTAACCCTTTAATGCAGAGTCTGTCATATATGAAACGCTTTTTAACCCTTTCAAGGCAGAGGAAAAAGGTTCTTAATATGCTTTTCATAGATATTAATCGTAGAAAATTTTTCCATAGTAAAATAATAATAAAAAAAAATAATAAAATTTAAAATAAAATAAAAATAAATAAAAAGTACGTTGAAAACATATTGAGCACCATTTTGCCTCTGCCTTGAAAGGGTTAAAAAGCGTTTCATATCTCACAGACTCTGCTTTAAAGGGTTAAATGCTGCACTTTCGTAAAGATATCGANATTTAAAATAAAATAAAAATAAATAAAAAGTACGTTGAAAACATATTGAGCACCATTTTGCCTCTGCCTTGAAAGGGTTAAAAAGCGTTTCATATCTCACAGACTCTGCTTTAAAGGGTTAAATGCTGCACTTTCGTAAAGATATCGACCAGTATAACCATTTTTGTTATATAAATTTGTTTGTGAAAGCTGATAGTTTACGAGTTATTAGAGTTTAAAGGTAGCTTTTCTTTTTCCAATCTGGCCACTCGGGTACATCATCCAATGTCCCAAGAATCGAGTCTTAAGATAAACTAAAGAGCAATCTTTCAGAAACAGTGCTACTGGTGTATTAAATATAGTGTTTTCTAGTGGAATGCGAGCCAAAATCCAAAATTTAAAAAAAAGTGACATTTTGAACGGTATTTTAAGGGTCAAGTTATTGTTGTTGTAACTTCTCTATAGTTTTCCTATATTATATGATCATTTATCTTCACGATAAAAAAATTTTCATTCCATTATCTCTTTTCTAAGCGAAGATCTACGATTGTGAAAAAAACTCGTGTTTTGCCTATAGTGCGACGCCTCTAGCCATTGGGTATCACAACTTTAAGTTATCGGTGCAAATTTTGCTGATACGGCCTAGTGAACGAAGATATCAATATATTCTCTGGAGAACATCACCCGATGACGAATTGCAAACATATGAGTTGAATACAGTCATTTGCGGCACAGCGTCGGCTCCATACTTGGCAGTTCGTAGTCTGCACTATTTGGCTGATTTATATAAGGAAGAGCTGCCGCTGGGGTCCTCAATAGTCAAATCGTCATTTTATGTGGACGATTTATTGTGCGGAGCTAATCACGTTGATTCTTTACGTGCAATTAAAGAGAAGTCACAGAAATACTTCGTCGCGGAATGTTCCCACTAACAAAGTGGCATTCTACCCCAATATTGTTGAAGTTCAAAGCTGTAAGGAATTCGATATTCGTGAAGATGCAGTATCTAGTGCACTAGGTACAATTTGGAACCAAGAAAGCGATATGTTTCCTTTTACATTAACTCCTAAAGTAAACAGTAACAAGGTAAATAGAAGTATTCTGTCTATTTTATCGTCATTATTTGATCCGCTTGGCCTGCTTTCGCCACTAATCATCGTTGCAAAGATTATTCTCCAAGAGCTTTGGCTCCTAAAGATCGACTGGGATGAGTCCCTCCCATAAGCGCTTCAGCAAGCATGGTTAAACTGCTTGTCATCGCTCACTTCTCTTTCCTTACTGACCATACCCCGCTACTGCCTGCAAGCTGAATACAGGGAAATACAGTTACATGGTTTCTGTGATGCTTCTCTTCGCGCATATGGCTGCTGCTTTTATGTGCGTACTGAAACCAGAAGAGGTGACGTTAACATTCAGCTGCTCACCGCGAAGTCTCGCGTCGCTCCAGTGAAGAAACAGTCTCTGCCAAAACTTGAGCTTTGTGGTGCTCATTTACTAAGCAAGCTCTATGCGAAAATTAAGCACCTGTTCAATGATTGGTCAGACTCGCAAATTGTGCAGCACTCTGCAACGCTATCAACCTTTGTCGGAAACAGGGTGTCAGACATTCAAGAATTAACTATCGGTGGCCAATGGAATCATGTTCCAACAAAGTGAAATCCTGCTGATATCGTTTCACGGGGCTTTACAACGATAGAGCTTCAGTCGTCAATATGGTTCTCTGGTCCAACTTTCTTACATGGGAATGCGAACAAGTGGCCGCTGCAAAAACGAACTCGATATGGCAGTCGTAAATAGTGAGAGACGCAAAACTGCATTCACTGTTGCGGTGGAAATCAACACGCTTATAACAGCAATCAACAAATTTAGTTCGTACAATCGCTGCCTCCGTGTCGTCGCATATATGTTACGATTTACGAAAGCATGCAGAAAGCTACGAAAATTCGATTCTCAGTCACCGTCTCCAGAAGAACTGTCGCATGCAATGCACTGCATCGTATGGAATTTACAGCAACAACATTTCCAAGAAGATTTTCGTCTGCTGCAAAAGTATAAACTAACAAAGGGTAATTTAAAATATTTGAGTCCATTTTTAGATGATTCGTCGGGATTTGCACTCATCAAGGTTGGCGGAAGACTAGAAAATGCTAACATTCCCTCCTGTCAGAAACAGCCTCTACTACTACCACGAGACTCAGAATTCGTAAACAATTATTTCCGCCACCTCCATGTACGGAATTACCATGCCGGTCCGAAAGCTTTGGTAGCGTTACTGATGTTACAGTTTTGGCTCGTTAATGCCAGAGATGTAGCGCGCCGTATTGTTCGATCTTGTGTGCACTGTGTTCGGTACCGTCCAACTCTACAGCGTCAAATAATGGGAAACTGGCCAGCAGTGCGCTTAACCGCCGACAAGCCGTTCAGAAATGTTGGTATTGATTTCTGTTGCCCCATTGACACATACCTTCGCAGACGTGGCAAAGGTCCTACAAAATCATACATAGCTATATTTGTTTGCATGGTGTTCAAAGCAGCTCACATTGAAGTCGTGTCAGACTTGTCCACTGATAAGTTTTTGGAGGCTCTGAAACGTATGGTTGCCCGGCGAGGGCGAGTCTCAAATATCTATTGTGATAACGCCACTAACTTTGTTGGAGCATGCAATAAACTACGCGAATTAAAAAAGTTTATATTTAGTGACGACACACAAGCTGCCATTCAAGCGTATTGTTCACCAAAGGTCTATTGGGGCGCTCCTTGAGAAACACCAGATTTACATTCGAAAAACTTAATACTGCTGTAATAGAAATAGAAGCAGGTCTAAACTCGCGTCCTTTGACACCATTGTCTTCCGACCCAAATGATTTTTGCGCTCTAACCGCAGGTCATTTTCTAACTGGTGATTCTTTACGCGCATTACCAGAGAAGCAAATTGATACTAACAATATCAGCAATCTATTCAAATAAAACCAAATCGTAGCAGTAAAGCATCAGTTTTGGCGAAGATGGTCGGCTGAATACTTTAATGTAGGGTGACCAGATATTATAGTGACATAATCAGTACAGTTGAGATAAAAAATCAGTACAAAGCCATAAAACTGAGCTCATTTTTAAGCGTATTTTTATTATTAACAATGTAACAACCAAATAACAGCCCATTACTTTAACAAGAAGAAATAACGAATCGACTTTTAAATACATATAGTATTATTAATATAAAAATTCATTACTTTAAAACAAATCAAAGGTATTACGTATGTATGTACAGCTGTGCTCACAAAAATAGTAGTAAAATGTATTGGCAGGTTTTGAAATTTTTTTCTTTCTTTACCTAATTTAATTTTTTTATAAAAATATAGTTAATTCTATAACAAAAGACAAGTGAGTTAAAGTCTCAAACTTTAGAGAAAATTTATAAAAATTGAGAAAATTAAAAAAATAACTGTAGCCCATTCAGTTTCAGTAGAAAACGAGCTCGAGTCAGAATCTGTTTGCATATTTTAAGCTACAAATTTAAAACATATTTAGTTGGTGTGCTTATAACATACAACATTCACATTCAAAGCTAAATATATCATGTCCAAGAGTCGGTAGTTTGCACCTTTTCCAAATTTTTAGAACTTACATTGCACCGTAGCAGTAGTCGTTTTAAGTTTGACATACTGATAGCCGATTTCTCAATGGATGTTTAATTATAATCAAAACATTATCTGTTATTGTCATCTTCTCAGTGTACTTAATATATGATTAACTCACCACCACCTTTCATAAGATTTATTAATGGTGAAGCCAGCTTTTCCTGTGAATCCTGTTAAACCTGCAAATCGTGAAGTTGGGTTGGGTTGAATCCAAACAGTTTGTTATTTTGTGAAATCCTAGGAAACGAAACAATTGCAAGTTGACACCTTTTTAATAATGGTTTCAATCTGCTCACACGTATGAGTTGTCAAAAACCATTGTTTTGAACATGTAAACCTCAAGCAAATGTCAATTGCATCAATTTACAAAAGTATTTATTAAATGTAAAAATCAGTACAAAATCAGTACAAACTCAAAAAATCAGTAGATTTTGCATACTGATTTCGGGCTCTTAAAAATCAGTACAATAGAAAAAAATCAGCACATGTACTGATTAAATCATCGCATCTGGCCACGCTACTTTAATGAACTACGCGCTCGGTCAAAGTGGACATCCGAATCACCGAATCGATAGGAGCAATGGTACTGATACATGAGGATAATATTCCGCCTCTCCATTGGAAGCTTGGACGTGTTGAATCCGTCGTTAGCGGAAGGGACAATCGAGTGCGTGTTGTACATGTTCGCACCGCCGCTAGAGTTTGCTGTCGTCCAGTACACAAGCTTGCATTATTGTCGGTGTCTTGAAAGATGGTTCTTTCAACGGGGCCGGGATGTCTGGCCACACTACGCCAACATTAACATTCTAGTTTGTAAGCAACTCTGTAAACGTACATCTACATACTGTTCTCTAACCTGAGCTTTCTTAATGTTATGTAAAATGAGGTATTGTAACATTTTGCCTTATCACATTTTTTCCCCCAATTAAGTTAGTCGTCAAGAAGCAATCAGGAGTTGAAGTCTTTTAGCTAGCGTCGTTCGTGTATAGTTTTACACACCCCGCACTACATATATATAAGAACTTGTCGTAATAAATCAGGAAAAGGCTTCTGATAAAACACATGCATTTCATAAAAAAAAAAACGATAAAACAACAAAATCCGTGCAAATAATAGAAAAATAACTAATTTTGCATCACTTAACATTTTTGGCTGGTACTTTGACGCTGTGAAGTTGCTTCGTGTGCAGATCTTGAGTCGTAGAGGAATCGTTTTTTTTTATACGCGTCTAAAGCTATACGAACCGTGTGGGTCTGCCGCAAACATCTCCAGCAAAGTCCGAGTCAATGCAGCAATTTAAAGATAAGTCGATAGATTTTGTAAAACATATATGAACCTTTATTAATTGTTCCTCGCAAATATTTAAAGATTCTTTTAACAGCAACGATGTGTTCGCTCTGGTAAGTATCTAAAAATCGGCTACCATAGGATACTGCAAACGCAAGATCTGGCCTTGTCACCAGTGACAAATATGTCAGGGATCCCACTGCTTCGCGGTAAGGGTAGGTTGGCCGTACCTTGCCTTTCACATTTTGATGTATACTTTCTATTGAAGTACTAACTGGCGTGGCATCCAACATGTAATCGCTGTAACACTTTTCGAGCAAAAGTATCCTGTTTGATGAAAATCTGGTTTTCCCCACGCATTATCTGCATACCTAGGTAAAATATTGCGTCGAATATTTTAATTTCAAATTCACCTTTCAAATAAGTAATAAAGTCATCACAGGCGTTGTTTGTCTGAGCCGCGATTATGCCATCATCAATGTATATGGCAAGTATAAGCTTTGAGTTCCGATATCGCCTATGAATACGCAAGGATCTGCCTGGGAAGGTTTCAGATTACATTCATTTAATTCGTTTTTAATTCATTTAATTTATTTAATGGTAATTAGTACATTAAGATATAATCTTTTCTTGCACAACGATGTATATATAAGAAATTAAATATATTAACAATTAAAAATACACAGATACCATATTTAATAATTTAAAACATTAATTAGAAAAAAAGAAAAAAGAAACATGAATAAACATAATTTAGCTTGCAATAGTCAATAACCGCGTTTTCAAGAAATTTTAATTAGAGAAATACTGAAGTATAAGCTTCTTGAAGCTGCCTCTAGACAGTTACTTCCTTAGCGACTGAGGAAGGGAGTTCCACAGTCTAACAGCGTTAACGAAAAACAGTCGGGACGAGCATAAGTAGTTGAACTTGGGCAAAATTAGGGTTAAAGAGCGAGAGCATTTAGAAAATACCAGTTTTTCATATAGGTATTCCGGTTTCCCATGAGTAATTAGCTTAAAGATAAAGATGCAGTTCCTGGCATTTAAGATATTTTGTAAGTCGCAGTCAAGTATCGAGTTTCTCAACAAAGAAAGATGGTCAAACTTCTTCATTAAAAGCGACGGCCAACTTGTGATTTGAGTGAGAATCTAGTTTGCTATAAACTACCTCAGAATACGTAATAAGTGGAAGTTTTGTTAACATGATCCTCACAAGTTAGCTTAGAGTTAATGACAAATCCAAGATTTGTAACTTTGTCAACTAGTTTAAGTGACCTAGTACCAATATGCAATGGTGGAATCACGGAAGGCTCAATTTTTTCTTTAAATATAGGTATTACATATGACGTCTGCGCAATAAGATGAAGTAGGTTTTGGAAAAATTACTACTATCTGGGAAATCCTAACGAATAAATTTGAAAATTCGTGAAAAATAGTAGCAAATTGTCACTTTAGGCCGTGTGGGTAATTTTTTGGTTAGTTGTATTAAATACAATCGTGATGAGTCTCAACTTAAAGCAAATCAATACCTTTGTAAATAAATAGAATAGAATCCTGGGCCTCATATTTGTTAGTGATAACAATAATTTTAGCATTTCTGATTGTAACTCACCGATAACTCCATGTGATAAGCATCATGTATCTTTAGTTATAAGCATAGATTTTTATGAATTTTCTACTGTAATTAATGACGATAAAACTGCTTTCAAATTTTCCAATTGCGACTTCGTAAAATTGAACGATTTATTGCTTAAAATTAACTGGAATATTCTTTCACATTTGGATATCATTAATTGCTTCTCAAATTTTAAATCAAGAATGTATGAATTCTGCCTGGAAAATATACCTATTAAGAAAAAGGTTCCGTATAAGATACCTAAAGAATTAAAAAAGCTTAAAAATCTAAGGAATAAATTTTATAAAAAGTTTAAGTTAACCAAGGATCATACTTTTTTCGTTAAATATCAAGAATACTTAAGAAAGTTTAATTGCTTAGACAAATCTCTGTACAACAACTACATTCGGACCGCAGAGTTGAACATCAAAGCTAATCCAAAATATTTTTGGAACTACATCAAATCCAAAAGATCGTCTTCGAATATTCCCTCTTCTGTTTTTTTAGATGGTAAGTTTGCTGAACTACCAAAAGATGTGGCAAATCTATTTGCCGACTTCTTTAAGTTGAACTTTGCATTAGATGACAGTGTTACCTCACCCGACTTCTCGAATGATGTTGATTCGTATTTGAATTTTGGTTCCTTAGCTCTTTCTTATGAAGACATCGTCAAGGGGATAGCAGGACTCCAACCTTCTTCTCATACTGACGTTGACGGGCTGTCTGCGCTACTAATTAAAAATTGTCCTGCTGTTAACCAACCCTTACAAATTATTTTTAATAAGTCCTTAGCCTCGGGTACATTCACTGATGAGTGGAAAATAACTACCATTACTCCAATCCTAAAAAGCGGCAAGAAAAACGATATTCGTAACTATAGGCCCATCTCTAAGCTCTCAACTATTTCTAAGCTCTTCGAGTGCATTGTAAAAGATAAATTATACTTTGCCGTTAAGTCATTTATTTGCCTAAATCAGCATGGTTTTGTTTCTGGACGCTCTACAGTGTCGAACTTGGCTGTCTTCACAGAATACTGTATTGCATCTTTCTCTGCGGGTCTTCAGGTTGACTGTGTATACACAGACTTCTCTAAGGCTTTTGATAAGGTCTCACATAGGATTTTAGTTAACAAACTAGCATGTTTAGGCTTCCATTCCTGTTTTCTTGCATGGGTTAAATCCTACTTGTGTAACAGAGTATGTGTAGTTAACATAGACGGAATGTCTTCTGATTCTTTTGTTCCTTCATCTGGGGTTCCACAAGGGAGCGTTTTAGGACCACTATTATTTGTTCTTTTTATCAACGACATAAGCAGCTGTTTTTCATTTGCAAATTTTCTACTTTATGCAGACGACCTTAAAGTATCGCTACAATTAGAGATTCCTCTGATGAGATAAATCTGCAACGTGATGTTGATGCTCTCAATACATGGTGTAGGAAATCCTGTCTGTCATTAAATATAAAAAGATGCTTCAAAATGACGTTTGCAAAGATTTTAAATGTGCGGAATACGTCTTATTGTATCTCGTATAATGTCTTAGAGAGTGTTAATTAAATTAAAGATCTGGGGATTATATTTGACTCTAAGCTCTCCTTTAACAGTTATGAACTTCATCATAGCGAAATCAAATTCTGTACTTGGTTTTGTGCGTCGTAACAGTACGAAATTTACGGACCCATATACCTTAAAATTGTTGTTTACAAGTTTTGTTCGTTCCCGCCTTGAATATGCCGTATTTGTTTGGAGACCTTATAATCAGCTTTCGAACAGCAGAATTGAGCGTATACAGAAGGTTAGTTCATTTCGTTTGAGGAGTCACAATGCTCATACCGGCTGCACCGATTTTTTTGAAATTTCGGACACAAATTTTCCAAGAATGGTTATATGCTAAAACAAAACCGATATCTAAAGGGCGTGTGGAACCTCCCACACAAATCGAATTCTTCATAGTGCATATCTCTGGAAGTATTTGTGATAGAGTCCTGGAACTTTGTATGGATATATGTATGGATTTATGGGAAAATGCGGCGTGTCACCGTAGAACTTGGAATAGAGGTAACTGCAATTCCTAAAATTTGCTCTACGGTCATTAAAATTTGAAGTTCCTATCCCTCCTTATACTTCTCGTCTGATGTTGATAAACCTACAATCTTTGGAAAACCGTAGATCAATGTTATCATTGACCTTTACTTTTATCTTCGAATCTCATACCCCTTTTATTGGGCGAATATTAAAACAAGACTTGCCAGCAATGCTCCGCTAGCAAGAACTATGCGGGAATTTAATATTTTATCCAAATCAGCGGAAATCGACTTCATTGCCAAAACAAGCTTGTTTAAATCTTCTGCATACCATGTTTTAATATTATTCTCTATCTTAAGTATTAGCTTTATTAACTTAATTAAGCATTGAATAGTCTGTAAGAAATATTGTTTCATAGACTGAAATAAATAAATAAATAAAAATGAGTACGCCATTCGCTATAGCGGCTTATTCTTCATGAGGTTGGATATTTTTTTCTTTCTTGTGTAAGATGAATATGTTTTCATATAAGGATCTAAAGTTATAGCAAAACAGTCTTATAAATCGCGGTTTTCGGAGTAGCTCATTCAGTTTTTGCAATAATGAAAATTTTTCCCGTTTTGTTAGGTCTTAAGCGTCCTATTTTCATATTCTGCTGCCGGAGGGAGGATCTGAAATATTTAGGCAAAATAAGTCATCTAATGTACACGGGCATTCAAGCATCTCGTAAATATATCGTTGATAAACATACTACAGAGTAGAGGGCCAAGAATGGAGCCTTGTGGCATGCCTGAAAAGATCGGGGCGGGTTTAGAGAGCTAATTACCAGACTTAACGTTTTGGAGTCTATTACTTACGTAATCTTTAAGCAGCCTTACTGCGCTTTCACTGAAACCAAAATAGTTAGCTAACTTATTACACAACAATGTGTGATTAACGGAATCAAAGGCTTTGGAGAAATCGAGTAGGCAAAGCAAGGTAAGGTGGCCTTGATCGAAAGGGTGACGAATATCATCAAACACTTTTACAATTGCCGTTGAACAACTATGATGGGGCCTGAAACCAGATTGAAGTTGACTCAGCAGCTTATTCTTCTCAATAAAATCCATAACCTGTTGAGCTATAAGACTTTCGAATACTTTGGAAAGTGCCGGTAAAATGCTTATGGGCCTAAAATGACACGGAGAAGAGGCACCCGGTTTTTTAGCTATAGGTGTAACAGTGGCTACTTTCCATGCGGCAGGGAAAGATGAAGTAGTAAAGCAGTGATTAATTGTGTGCGTAAAACTATTCAATATACAGGGTGTCCAGGAAGTCATGGATAACCCTTTAACCACCAGTGCGCGACATTATGGTCTACCAAATAAAAAGATAAAAACTTATAAAAAGTGTATTTTAGATTCAAATCGTAATAAAAACAGCAGAAAGACTTAAAGGCTATAATTTTTATATCATTTTGGAATTACCATTAAACATGTAAGTTTTTAAGATTATTTTCACAACTTGTGTAGTACAAATTTTTTTCACCACGTATCGTCAAATGTAGAGGTAATGTTTGTTCAGGATCACAATTTTTTATTGAAGTTAATTTTTAAACATTTTAAACGCAATTACTGGAAAATTGTTATACTCTATCGATAGCGGAATAAGTTTAGATAAAAATAAGAAAGATGCAACTTCAAAAAGTTTTTATTTGTAGAAACGGNCAACATTTTAATCGCAATTACTGGAAAATTGTTATACTCTATCGATAGCGGAATAAGTTTAGATAAAAATAAGAAAGATGCAACTTCAAAAAGTTTTTATTTGTAGAAACGGCATGGAAAAAATCGATCTAAGGTACAGATTTTTCAAAAATATAAAAAAGGCAAAAAATCTCGAAAACCATAACACTTTTTATGGTAAAATAATTTTAATGAATTTAATAGGGAGCTCATCTGCACCCACGGCATTTGATTTTATCCGAAGAACACACTTAGCTACATCGTCCTCAATGACTGAATTGAATTTAAAATTTTCAGCCAATTAAGATTTAACAGGTATGGTCCTTGGAACCAATGCACCAACATTCGATGGACAGTTTTTGGATACAAAGAAATCATTTAGCAAATCGGCATCGAGTTGGCATGAAGCCTCCGAGCCCGAGCGCACACCCAACCGTTTCCAATTTGATCACAACTGCTTGGGAGGCAAGCCTGAATTTAGCTTTGAGTCAGGATACTTTGGCTTTCCTTGGCGGACCGAAAAAGGCACCTTATTGCGAACACTTCTATAATCATTCCAGGTTTCATCGGATGGCTTTCTTTTCCATATTCCGTACAAAATGTTGCGTTTTTTAATAGCCGACTTCACTTCACATTTAAACCACGGACAAGCGCAAGAAAATCTAGTAGGCAAAACAGTGTTAACTTCGGACATGCCAGTAGAAGCAACAGAGTCAAGAAACCTGGCTGATAAGGAATCATGCTAAAGCAAATTAACATTAAAATCGCCACGGATAACGTAATGGTCATAGTCGAGAAGACGCTAGAGAGATCTCAAAAAATGGTTCAAAAGAAGAATACCTATTGAAATTATACACACACGACACTAGTACTTTAATGTTGGCATCAGACAGTAAGACAGACAAATACTCAACTTCAGACGTAGACGAGCAACTTATAATTTTAGCATTTATAAATAATTTACTATACACAGTCACCCCGCCGCCTTTTTTACCCACGCGATCATTACGATATAAATTGTAATTTGGAATGGAATAAAAACAATCAGGAAGTTCTGCATCGAACCAGGTCTCAGAGACACAAATTACATCGACAGACAAGTTTTCAACTACGTGTCTCACATAATCTAATTTTTCATTATTAAGACTACGAGCATTGAAGTGTACAACATTTAGCCCATTGCCTTGCTTGCAAAGAATATTTAGCAGTACCGACTGATTATCGTCAATGCTAGAAAATAATTTATCCGCCGACATACGAATAACATATGGGAGAGACAACTATAAGTAATAAATCAATAACAGAAAAGTAATGGTTATTGACAGATTTAACAGAGATTGAAAACAAAGGGGAGGGAAAAATAAAAATAATGGCGCATATTCATAGTCATATTTAGTACTCAACTAAGTCGAAACTATTCTAAGTCACAACTAAAGCTATTCATAGTCGCCTTAGTTTCGACTTTTCTGACTAAGTACCAACTTAAAATTTAGTTTCGGCTGCAGCCGCAACTAAGTCGTAACTAGGAAGAAGTATTTTATCAAATTAAGGGAAAACAGACGAAATATGTAAAAATTAAATTGGTAGAGGGTGATTTTGATAATATTGAATAATCTCCAATTAAAATTTACAAAGATCGATCCATTTTATTCGGAAGAAGAAATTAAATGCGTATTACAATTCAAATAAAGCTAGATCACCAATTTATAATTGGAATAATTTAGATAAATTCTCAAATAATAAGTCAGTTTCACGCTAGTTCTTTTAAAGTAAATTTGTGCATAACATTTAGATATCTACTATTTGTATGTTTCACAGCATGCTTTCGATAAATATCGACTTCACATCACTGCGGTTGTTCTGGCTATTTCACACAATTAACAAGAAGATGATACCTTATTCTTTCGCATAATCATGGAATGAAAATAAAAATTACATAAACGGATGATCAAACTTGACATTATTTAATAAAAATTTAATTTTTCCAAAATATCGTAAAGAAAAATCTATACATTTTCACGCTCGTTTTGCTATATCGTAAACTAAGTCGAAACTACTTAGTAGAAGTCTGAAATGCGACTATGAATAGAGGTAAATTTTAAGTTGGTACTTAAATTTAAGTTGCAACTTTGTTAGTTTCGACTTAGTTGCTGGACTATGAATACGCGCCAATACAATTATGAATAATGGTGCATTTACATGGTATGAATCTGTTCATAAGCCGTATGAATTTTCCTATAAAAGAAGCACCAACTCTATGAAGAAATGAATGAAAGCGATATATATTTAACAATTTTGACCATGATTCAATAATGAAAGGTTTTGTAAGAAAAACTTTCTCTCACTCTAATTTTATCAATGACACTCCCACCCTACTCCCAAAAACAAAAACAGTGATATTTCTTTTCCAAATTTCTTTGCAAGTTTTAGGAAAATTTTTTAATTTTTAGTAGCGAAATTTTTACCTTTTAAATTTGAAAAAAATGTTTGTTCTGCATTCGCTGGCGACAACAAGACAAAACGGGTGAGAATCGTTGGCCTTCATAAATTCAATGAAGGATAAAGAGACGAAATTCCCTTAAATGCCGCATAGTTGTGTTTGTCGACATTCGTGGAGACCTATTGATTCTGCCAAGTCGCTGTAAAAGAAAGCGCGCAATCTAATAAATGAGTCAACGAAGATATTTACCTACAAAACACAATCCTGCAGTGAAATTCTGACAATGGCTACGCTAAATTTCCATCGCTAAAATTTTCTAAATTAAAAGCCGTGGGGTCTAAAAGTACGCAATAAGGAACCGTCCGTCGTCCGGCACGAAGCGCCAATCGCGACTGTGTAAGCCAATGTTTAATATTCTGACGGCGGCATAATCTCCCCAGAATACTAAAAGTGTAACATCAAAGAATTCGAATTACCATATTCGAAGTAATCGAGCCATAACCGCGAAAGAGACGTAGGCTCCAAATGTTTTTATTTGGCGTTTTTTAATCAATATTCCATAATTTTTCCACAAACAAATAGCTTCTTCATATCCACCTATTGTAAATGGTACTGCAAAGAATATACAAGGCAAACAAGCACACCAAAAAAGTAGCTCAAAGTGGACCACCCATTCTCGAGTTATGCGCCGTCTATCGTACGCAACTTTCGTATATACATACATACATTCATTGAAATATTTATTTTTAATAACAATCAGGGGTTATATTTGATGTTTATAAGCTGGTTTAAATTAAATAAAATTCGTTTTTGTTTTAAACTACCACTATGCACTATTATCTCACCTTTTTGCGGAATTTAGCTACCATTTTATTAAGTGTGATTGAATTCTTCCCCTTTTTTCTTCTTCCTAAAACCATCCCTGTGGGTGGGAGTGTCAAATTTTAGAAAAAAGCTACTTGCAAAACCTTTCATTATTGAATCATGAATTTTGACTTGTATACTTGACACAAGGTACATTGAACAGGTAGTATCAGTAGAGCAGCTGATTTGATTTTTTTCAAATTATTTGGTCTCGAAAATGTCAAATATTTTTAATTTTTTCTCACAAAAATTCTGAATTGTTAAAATCCATTTGCATGTGAAACCTTTTTCCATACAAAACAAGCGATTGAATAGCAGCTTTTGGAACGTTCGCCCAACTCGGCAGCACGACCGCTGATTACTGGGCCTTGCAAAGGATGGATCAATGCTTCGAGAAGCAAACAAATTTACTAGGAAAGAAAGTTGCATCAATTTTTATTTTTTCCAATTTCAATTTTTTATTTTTTATAATTTTTTGTATTTCACATGGCACGCTTTGATTTAGAAGAAAAAATTCAGAACAGTTTTTGACACTTTCGATACCAGAAGCAACAACAAAATACACGCAAATGTTGTTTTTGCTCTACTGATACTACCTGTTTAATGTGCCTTGACTTGACAATATTTTTTTTGTAAACAACAAATAAAAAAATTGTATTTTGTGCTAGCTTCGAAACTAGAAGCTTATTTTTTTTTTAAATGTGCTTTAAAAAGGACCTACTGCCAATAAAGCCTTGTGGATTGCTTTCTTTCTATATTTGTAATGCTTTCATTTAAAGATCTTTGTGGAAAAACAGTTTTTTGTTCCGAATTGCTTGTTTACGAAACGTTTGGCATAATATATAGATACCGTTTTCTTCCGTTTCTCAGTGGATTTTATACTTGAAAAGGCACCAAGATATGTATGCAATACTTCTACATATCTTCGTTTAAAGTACAAAACCGCGCATCAAGGAAATGCAAAACCTCGTATGTGAGGTTGCCTAAATTTTATAGGAGAGAGTGAAACTTGTCCTAATTAAAAACGGTTCTCTCTTTTAAACTTAATTATCTTCTCTCCTTATGTCTAAGTATCGATTTTTTATTATAAATGGCTAAGGGCTTGATGCCAGGAGCTTCCGATGACCAAATATCTTTTTTGGCACAAATTTCAGTTCCGAGGTTTTGCAGAACCACGAAACGCGCTTTTGTACTTTAAACGACGATATACATATTGGCGCTTGAGCAATATGTTAGTGTTTGGCCTAGCTTCTCCTACGATATGCGGCGTGCGTGATTTTGTCACATAAAGTAAAGGACAGTTTTACGCCGACTCCGAACGGCAATTGTATGTTAATGAGAAGTTGTTTCCATGACAGAATACACTCGGAGGTTTACTATTACCAACAGAGGGGCAACCACTATTAGNCCGACTCCGAACGGCAATTGTATGTTAATGAGAAGTTGTTTCCATGACAGAATACACTCGGAGGTTTACTATTACCAACCGAGGGGCAACTACTATTAGAAAAAAATGGGCTTGAACTCAGGCTCTGCGTAATGCTCCACAGCAGCCGCCACTACTTTTACATATATTGCTGGTATATTCAAAATACTATCCCGAACTTCGGAGTGTATATATCGATGGCTGAGTGGAAGATCGACCTATCTCGGCAGCCAATTCGAAAACGGTCTATCTCAAAAAACTTTTCAAGAACGCCTTATTTCAGAATTTAATTTAAAAACACCCTATCTCACTTCAAAATGTATTGAAAACATGCTGATATAGGGCGGTTTTGAATCGGCAGCTGAGATAGGGCGTTTTTGAAACATGTAGTCCCTCTATTTTAGCGTATCAACAGTTCATATGGCTTCATACCACGTAAATGCACCATAATGGCAGAGGAACAATATACGTTAGACATTATTTAATGTGTTATAACTAATTATGTTGAATAAGTCCGTGCTACTGGGTACAGCAACCGGCTCAGTGTCAGCAGACACACCACAAACACCTCGCCTCGCCGTGAAAACACACTATGCAGTTTTTTCAGCTTAATTGCAGCTTGCAAAATTTTTCAGTTAACAGCAGAAAGACTCTCATAAATGAAAAAGTTGCTGTAAGAACCAGAACCTGCTAACTTAACAGACAGCGCAGTTTTTTTTTTTCTGTATCTGGCGAAAGCAGATAAAGTGCGTGCGCGATCGTATTGGGAATTAAATTTTACAATAACAGCACTGTTTGGATGCTCCGCTGTATGTCTTGCGCGAAAAATACGAAACAGCGGAGATGGAAGGTCGATGGATTTGCAGGCAGAGCTGAAAATATTTCTTAGACTCTCCTCTTTAGCAAAGGGCAAACCAAAAATTATAGCATCAGTTGATTCACCAACCGCCTTCTCTTGCTTTAGTTTATTTAATTCGTCTTTGACTGTGTTAAGTTCAGCGGAGAGGCTAACAATATAAGCAGAGTCTTCCTCAAGTTTAGTGCACCTGCACTCAACCGTGTCAATACGCTGCGATACAGCCTCGAAGCTGTCTTGCAATTTAGCAGTGAATTTTTCTTCAAGTGATGAGATCTGCTGCACCAGCTGACTGTAGAGGCCACTAATTTGCTCCTTGATCCTTTCTTCCATCAGAGAGACTTTCTCTTCTGTTGACTTGAGTGCCTTCACTACGGCGTCAGAGAGACTACCGTTACTCTCCAATTACTGGTGTTTCGTTGCCGGAGAATCTTTGCTAAAGGTTGTTGTTGTGGGTTTTCGCTTACCAGCAGAATCCATATGTAGCAGGTGGTAGGTTTGGTTTACAAAACCAAATAAAACACACAGGTTATTTAGCAAACAAACGAATCATTGAAAACAGGAATCCCCGCACCAACTTCTCAAAATGTAGCGACAGAAACTTTAAGTTTAAAACGTTTATACCGGGTAAAATCAAAGTTTTTGGCGAGCACCAGAAAAACACGTATGCACAGTAGGAGTATACGTAAATAATAAAAAAAATATATATATGCTTCCAGCATTTGTGTAAATTTTCGATTCCCGCATCTGGAAGCTTGCTTCAAACCATATATGCTTTTATTTAACTTGCAAACCTTGCCTGAATCATCCTCATAGCCAATAGGTTGGTGTATGTAAATTTCTTCATCAGGATTAACGTACAAGAACGCGGTTTTACCATCAGATTGTTTCATTGTCAGGCCATAAGCACAGGATAATGCAAAAATTATACGCAGGGAGGTGAACTTGGCTAGTTATTTATTTATTTATTTATTTATACCTCTCAACTTCCCCTTTCTCTTTTCGTTTCACTTTGAACACCCATTTATTAGAAACGGTTCTTTTATAGTAGGGAAGACTTACCAGGCCCCAAGTATTGTTTTATGTAGAGACTCAATCTCTTCGTCTATTGCACGTTTCCATTGCGTTCTTAAATCACTACTCATCGCTTCTTGGAAGGTTTCAGGCTCATATCTCTCAGCCAAATATGCAAAGTGGAGATCTGCATAATTTTTGTCTCTTCTGCTAGACCTAGTGTTGTATCGTCTCACAAACTCCTCATCTTTTGTAGTCGCATCATGTGATTAGGCATCTTGTAATCATCGCTCGATTCATCATCGGTTACCGTTTCAGATTTTTCAATCTTCGTTGGTACATGAACGTGCGCTCCTTTGTTTGTATCGTTTTTGTGAGGAATAAATGTTTCGTCGTTTACCTCGCGAATAATAACGTCTCTCGAAATTTCAACTTTTCTTTCGTACGGCAACCAAATCCGATAGCCTTTGCAATGCTCCTCGTATCCGACGAATACACCTTTCTTCGATTTTGCATTTTGTTTCCGCCGTTTCTCCTGTGGAATGTGCACAAATACATCGGAGTCAAAAACGCGAAGATTCAGAATGTCTGGTGAGTAGCCAGTATTATCGACCTTGCTGCTTCTACTATGGTCCGCATATCTCCTTCTGCTCTACCATTGTGCTCTGGAGTATACGGTGTAGACCTTTGATGCAAAACTCGATAATCGTTAAGTATTTTGGCCACATCTTTATTAACGAACTCCAGCCCATTGTCAGATCTGATGCACCTTACGTTTTTCTGGATCTTAGATTCAACCCGGTCTAAAAAATGTTTCATCTTGCTTGCAACATCTGCTTTAGATTTGATGCAATAAACATAACGATAGTTTGAGTAATCATCGCGAGACAAGATCATATACCGAGAACCCCCATGCGAAGCTTCGTGCATTGGTCCGCAGAGGTCTGTATGAACCAGATCTCCGGCCACACTTGCTCTATTCTTGCTTTCGTCAAATGGAAGCCGTATACATGCTTCACAAAAGAAATCACTTCCACTGAAGGCTATATTTTGGTTCTTAAGTACTTTCTTCACTTGGTCCTTGCTTTGATGGCACATTCGCTCATGCCACGCTTCTACGCCTGCAATGTTTACTTTCAAAAGTAGCTTAAAAAGTTTTGCACTTTTACGCCTGCCTTGCAGACAAACTTTTCCATCTTTTTCAAAACTACAATCGTTTCCATGAGCGCGCAACATGTAACCTTTGTCCAAGCCAGCATTACAGGAAAATATATTCAGTTTTATATCTGGACCATACAATTCCTCGGCTAAATGCACCATAATGGCAGAGGAACATTATACGTTAGACATTATTTAATGTGTTATAACTAATTATGTTGAATAAGTCCGTGCTACTGGGTACAGCAACCGGCTCAGTGTCAGCAGACACACCACAAACACCTCGCCTCGCCGTGAAAACACACTATGCAGTTTTTTCAGCTTAATTGCAGCCCGACATACAAAAAAATCCCAATATTTTTACCTTTACACATTCATGTTTCTGGCATGCGGGAGACGATATGTACTTGCCAATTTGTTTCACAAAAATTATTTAAAAAGCAGACGTCTCGGTTGCTCAACAATCGTTTCTGCAATTATTTCACAATGATTCTCTAAAACAAATTTTCGATGTATTCTTAAAATGCATAAACCTAAATGTTAATTTTATAGGAAATTAAACTAACAATTTATTAAAACTAGTAGTAACCTCGAAATACGGGCGAGTACTTAGCTCAAAATTTATTTAAAGAACTTCGTGAAAGACAACAATTAATCTTGTATTGCTAGGCACCTGATAACCCAGGATAATTTTTAAGTTCTTAAAAGACATTACTCTACTCTAAGCGTCGTGCAGTAGGCCATGAGAAAACCGTCATCTTTAAGGTATAGTCGAACCTTTCACAATATCTGGTATTAGTCTTAAGCTGAAACGCAATAATCATTGAAAATTACACCCTTTATGGTGAAAAGCATTTAATATCACACTTTCAAACTAAAGCTTACTTAACCCTAGATCCCAATCTATTTGGGAGAAACGTAAAGCCTTAACATACGCCGTGGTGTCTTATGTACTTAAAAGATAACCTGTGAGCTAAAATATACTTAGTCCTGTCTTATTTTTTTAAGAATATTGAAGTTGTGAGTTTGACTAATAATAAAATAGTTTTATTAATAAAAACTATAACCACATTTATTTAAAACAACAAAATAAAAAGTAAATTTTGTGTCAAAATTAAAAAAATACCCATTCCGTAGACGCCTCGCAGACGTAGATTAAACTTTTAGGGTTAACCCTTTCAGTACGAAAATTCAACCAGTGGTTCTAAAAAATTTTAAATATGTAGATATACCGGCTAATTTTGGATCGTTCATTTTAAAAATCACATACAAAAATGTGTTAAGCTTTGAGGTTTGCGGTCGTTCAGGGTACCTTTTAATGGTCAGTGATATCCTAGGTGTTTAAAAAAGAAAGGGATCTCAGCTAGAGCTCAGCTAGATCCATGGCTAGAGAATATATTGCACATGATTTAAAAGAAGATTTTGAAAAAAGATTTGCCGATTTGAAATTATTTAAATGTAGGCTGGCATACTTCATAAACGCTTTTTTATGCTACATAATTGAGGATGCATTTACAATATCCGAAATACTTGTTTTTAAGAAAAGCAAAAGAAGAAACGTTGATGTTTTTGGTACAACGTATAACTGTGAGTCTTTGTACTCTACAATAAAATTCGTAAAGTAAAAATACCGTTCACAATTAGTTGCTTTCGCGTACCTGTTAATTATTGAAAGTTATAAAAATTATCAGCTTTTTGTGTTCGCGTACGCAAAAAACTTGCAAAGAAGGGACATTGAGAGAGCAAAATGACATTTCATTTGAGAGAAATCTGCTAGTTTCTGCTGGAAAAATTTTTGCCAACAGCAATTTGCCTACTAGAAAACAGCTGATCAAAAACTGCTGGTTGGAATTTACGCAAATTCCTAAATTGAATTTGATGGTTTGGAAGTTAAAATAGTAAAATGGGACTAATTAAACTTATAAGAAGTAAGTCATTGTTCGTTTATTCCGTGAACTGTGTCAGGATAAGAGCTTAAACAGACGGCAGCGTTGATCCGGATTTACTCGGACTTAATCCGGATCAACTGCAGTTAATTCCCGGGTTGATCCGGATCAACTGCAGTTAACTCCCGGGTTGATCCGGATCAACGCTGCCGTCTGTTTATGCTTTAAGACTTTGAGATTTGTTTTCTTACGTTTAAATTTTTTTTGAATGTAAACAATATCTCTATCAGCTGCTCGTCTAATTTGCAAGTTTCTGCAAATTTTCTGTTCGCGTACTATTTTTCTCTTGTGAGATAACAGATGATATTTCGCCGGAATTTCGCTTTTGGACATTTTTTACTGGAGATTTTAAACAAACGTACCTATTGACTATCCAACATTTAACAGAATTGTTACGAACGGCTTTAACTGACCTAAAACCAGATTTTGAAAATCTCGCCAAAGGGATCTTTTGAATTTTCTTTTATATTTATCTTACGTACAATAGAATAATAATAAAAATAATGTTTTTCATTTCTAATAATAATTTTATTTAAAAATAAAATTTTTGTTTTTCTTGTTCTTTTTTTTGTGGCTCTTTGTAGCATTTAGAACTTATATGTGGCTCTTTTCGGCTCTGGCCTGGCCCACCCCTGCTAAATACATTTTCATACAAGGCAGGATTTAACAGTATTAAAAATATGCTGCAGAAAAACAACAGCAAACAAAAGCTGAGCTAAGAAGAAATGACAAGATATAACAGTATGTTTGAGATGGAATGACATGGCATAGCAATGCATGAAATTTTTGAAAATGACATTTTAATAGATACGCTGGGAAGAAGCTAAATTGAAAGAAAATGTTTAAATTTATATTTTGTTACCTACTTCACCGATTTGAAATCAGAAAACTATACCTTTCATGAGCATGAAATGGTATTATAACTTTGGTCCGATATTTGTAATTACCAGAATAAGAAGAGATATACTCATGAAAATGTGCACTTATGTATGTGACCAGAACATCGAGCTGAACCGACTTAGGCATATGGCAACCGAACTTCAGTTGGGTGGCCACTGGCTGAAATGGTTTTACAGATGGCAACTGCAAGCTGGCAACTGAGTTGCTTTATTGGCAACTGCATTTTAGTGGTCGCTGCGGTAATAATCGAAGATTGTATACCTACATATAAGGTAAACTTCAAAGTGTAGGGGGGCTCGAGCCCCTACGTAGCGACCCCCATGAGTACAGATGTACCAACCAATAAGAATATACAACAAAAGTATGAAAGCCGTTAGAACCTGGAAAGATAGCTATGGCTGAAGTAAAAAGTGTCACACCATTTTACAGTTTTGCCCATCACTGTAAGTTGCATTTAGCGCTGAACCTACTAAAGCAAGTCTTTATTTTTCCACTGTAATAGATTTTTTAAATTTCATGGAATGTTCAATTGAAGGTGTTTATCATTCATTTGGTATTTTCCTATTTTATTTTTTTTTATAAAAAAATTGACTTGGAAATATACATACATGCTAAGAATCTTATTAAAATGTGTGAGTACCGGTTCGTCAGGTCTTCAAATAAGACGCATGTTTTAGAGAATTTCCTGTAGTTTTTGACAATAAAATTTGATATTTTCGCACAATTTGCAAATATACGTAATTTTCAATTTTTTGAACAATGAAAAATCACATTAAACGTTGGGACAAAAGAGAAGAGAATATTTATTTTTAGGTATAATCTATGCTTTTCTGAGAGTGGAAAGCAGAAATCAAGAATTATCCAAAATTCCATCACATTTCATGATTTTGCCCACATTTTTTGCGTGTTGTAGACGTTAGAGTGATCCAATCTTCTCCATATTTTGGCTGCATTTCTTTATTCATTCTGAACGTTGGGAATAAACTTTTTTGTTTACTTATTCTTTAGAACGTTCCTGATGATATGCTAACGTATATTTCAAACGCGTTCTGTTTATTCTGGCTGTGAAATTGGATTATCCGGAATGTATAAAGAAACGCAACCTGTATATTTAGGATTTTCTAATAAAAGAGAGAGTACAAACTAAATTTCATCTACATCTAATGAAATTTAATATATCAGCCCACAAGAGTGGAAGGCGGGGCAAACTATCCCATCTTTTCTAAATTTCATAATTCCTTATTCCTTAATGAAACTAGAGCACATGTAAAGTTTCAGCGAAATCGGTGCAGGTTAAGAATTATTTCCACCTGCCTGCATTAGTCGAAACACTGCACCGTGCAGCTATAGCATAAAATTTGGGCGATTTCCGTTTTTTAAGTAATGTGGTGTCAAAAAATGTTTTCATTGTTTCTGTGCGACGTGTCACTGTATTACGTGATACATAAGTTAATTGTGTAAAGATCTTGGGACATAGCTTGTCCGTCATTTCTAAAGAAATTCAGCATATCTCGGCATTGAATACTTTCGGATCTGGAGCGTTTCTGTCCATTCGTACGACATGACCAAGCCAGTGCAGCCGCTGTATTTTAATTTGCTGCACTATGTCTATATTGTCGTAAAGCTCACACAGGTCATCGCTAAGTCGTATTCGGTATAAGTCACCGTTAACGCGCAAAGTTCCGTAAATCTTTTGCAGAATGTTTCTCCAAAAATTTCAAGAGTACGACGTAGAAAGGACTTTACTTCTCAAATGCCTACTCAGGCCAAAGTAGCACCTATTGGCAAGAGGAGTGTTGTTCCGATATGAGTAACTACGAGTACTGAGTAATTTTTGTACTTGGATCCTCCCCTCAAGTAAATAGGTGGATAGTACGCGGTTAAAGTATTACTTGCTTTTCCAAAAATTCTGAATTTTGGATCGGCCAAACACTAACATATGTATAGGCGCAAATCGTTTATTATTATTAATATATGCATCATGCTGCGATGGTTTTGGCAATACGTGAAGAACGCAAAGCTCTTATGAACCCTATACAACTTTTTTAATTAGCATATAAATACGTATATACAAATACACATGTTCATAGCCTTGGTTTTATATTAGTTTTACGGAAAGTTACAATGAGTTCGATATGAGTAAGTATCGAGTACTTCTCTCCATTTGTAGCATCGATACTTTTCTTCGATATTTTTAAAGAGTACAGGTATCGAGTATATGGCGGTATCGGAACAACACTAGGCAAGAGTGATTATCCGCAGGATATCTGATTGTCTGATGACAGGAGGTACTTCGTTTTGTATCGTTCGCCACCAGACCCATTCGCTTTGCTTCTCTATCTAATTCCGGGGAGGCAGAATGGACGTAGCCCTGGTGTCTACCGATGATATTGATGCCGTCAGCATACGGCAGCAATTGTACGCTAATGTAAAATGTTTTGCCTGAGCAGTAAAGGTCTTATTATTTTCTCCAAGATCAGATTAAAGAAATCACACAAAAGGGATTCACCTTGTCTGAAATGAGTAGTCTCTTGCAAAGTGCGCTATGTAAATTTTTTTCGATTTTTAGTTTTTGGAGGATTACGTACCAGTATTTATAGTAGTTTCATCTTCACTAACAACACAGTGCAAAATCTTTTTATATTCTGAAAAAAAAAATAGCATCAAACGTTAACTCTTCTTCCAAAAGTCGCTATCACACTTATTTATAAACTTTCAAAACTATACATCTTCTGATGAACTTGATTAATTTTGATTCACTAAACAATTTGTTTTTCGAGGTGGACTGGGATGCTTTGTTTGCTAATTTGGATACAACTAGCTTTTTTCAACTTTTTAAATCTAAACTTAATGATATTTGTTTTGAACATATTCCTATTTTACCGGTTAAGAATTACAAGCTACTGTGGTTCTCTAAGGAGCTTAAAGGTTTAAAAAACCGTTGTAGTAAGTCATACAATAAGTATAAAGTTTCAAATAGTACTGAACATTTTAAAACCTGTAAACGCCGTTTAGCTGATTTTAGAAATCTATACAAAATTTTGCACAATCGTTATATTCGTAACTTCGAAAGTAACATCAAAAATAACCCGAAAGCTTTCTGGGCCTATATTGAATCTAAAAAATCGAATTCGGGTATACCATCCTTTGTGTTTTATAAGGATAAGCAAGCGAAATCTGCGGAGGATACGGTTAACCTTTTTGCCGAATTTTTTAGTACCAATTTTGTATCTGTCACTGATAGTGTGCCGGATAGGTCGGATTTTTCAAATTCCCCTTTATTCTTTGGATCTTTGTCCATAACTGTGGATGATGTTCAAAAAGCGATTATTTCTATTAAGCCCTCAATGCTAACTGATGCTGATGGTTTATCCCCTATTTTGTTAAAAAATTGCTACTCCCTCAGTAAGCCATTAGCTTTAATTTTTAATAAATCGCTCACGTCTGGGCTATTCTTACAGGACTGGAAAAAATCATATGTTACGCCAATCTTCAAAAGTGGTAACAAGAATGACGTTACAAATTACAGGCCTATTACGAAATTGACAACAATTGCTAAGGTATTTGAGTGCATAATTAAAGAAAAAATGTTTTTTTCAGTTTCTAATCTAATCATCCCGAATCAACATGGGTTTTTTAAGGGCAGATCTACAGTATCTAATCTGGCCATTTTTTCTGATGACTGCCTAACAAGTTTTGAAGCAGGCCTCCAAGTAGATAGCATTTACACCGACTTTGCCAAGGCTTTTGATAGGGTTTCGCACAAAATTTTGCTTAGTAAATTAAACTTTCTAGGATTTCACGCTACTTTTCTAAAATGGATAGAATCCTACTTATCTGGTAGGAGTTATTCAGTCGTACTTGACAACAATACTTCTTGCCCATATCTTGCAACGTCAAGAGTTCCGCAAGGTAGCATTCTTGGGCCGCTCTTGTTTACCATTTTTATAAATGATATAAGTTCTTGCTTTTTATATTCGAAGTTTCTTCTTTATGCTGACGACCTAAAGATTTACTCTGCAATATCGTCCGCTGCTGATCAAGTTCTGCTGCAATCTGACCTTGACAGAGTTCATTCATGGTGTATGAAAAACCGTCTCTATTTGAACATTGACAAATGCTTTCATGTAGCTTTTTCTAAAAAGCTCAACTGCTTAACAACGACCTACCATATTTCAGGTTCTAATTTGAAGTCTGTGGATCAAATCAAAGACTTAGGAATTTTCTTTGACTCGAAGCTTACGTTCGCTAGTCATATAAATTTTTTAGTTGCAAAGGGTTATGCGATGCTAGCATTTGTTCGTCGTAATAGTTCAGATTTTTCAGACCCTTACACCCTCAAAAAACTGTATATTGCATTTGTTAGGTCCCGTTTGGAATATGCATCTTTCATCTGGCGGCCTTTCCAAATAACGCATATAAATAGGATCGAGCGTATACAGAAAGTATTTATAAAATTTGCATTGCATTCGCTAAATTTTGATGAACCTTTGCCTTCATACAATTCCCGTTGTCTTCTATTAAACCTACACTTGCTACAGCACAGAAGAAAATTTTTGGCTTGCTCATTTGTTTTAAATGTCCTAACAGGTTCGTTTGATTGTGCTGAGATTTTGTATAGAATTCCGCTCAACATTCCCGTAAAAAATTTACGACATACAGACACGTTTCATGTGTATAGATTTAAATCTACCTATGCTCTTAATGCTCCAATTTCGCGTACTCTGAGAGAGTTAAATGAATTTAAAGACATTGATCTCTCACTACCAGGAGTGATGTTAAAAAATTTAGTCTTAAAATATATTTTAACTAGTAGATACTAGTTTTTTTTTTTGCATAATCGGTAAGAATATTGTATTGTATTCCTGGACTGTTTGAATAAATGAAATGAAACTTAGAAAACTGCTTTTGTCGTATAGACTGTTAATCTTACCTTATGTCATGTTATGTTACAATTTTATAAGGCTCTTATTTATCCAAATTTTCAGGTAATAATAAAAAAGATTCAATTTAAATGTTACTTTTTGTCGTAGTCGTTTTTTCAAATTGCACAGCACACTAAGTATCCAAGTCCGTCCAATGGAGTACATGAGCTGTGAAAGCAAACTAAGGATATATGGGAGGATATACCTCCAGAATTTTTACAGAGATACAAATCAAGTATACCAAATCGCATCTAGGAACTAAAAAAAGCAAAAGGGTACTGAACATTGTGTTAATAGTTCTTTTTTTCGTGAAACTTGTTAAAAAGTTCTTAAAAATATATGAGTGCAAAACTGTAACATTTGCAATAATTTACATTTTTATCTGCTGGTTTTATTATTGTTGTTGGGTTGACTTCAAATCATTATGAGAGAGGAAGTACAGGTGTACCAACCAATAAGAATATACAACAAAAGTATGAAAGTCGTTAGCACGATGTAGGGAGACAGAGGTGGCGCAATCCAAGAATGATAGAATACAAGATTGCGCCGATTGCAGCAGAATTCGTGAGAGTAATTTTAGCGTGACGTCATCGTAGAGTTGACAACTGAGAGCGGCGAGAATGAGGGCGACTAGTGATGTGCTGAATTGTCCCCAATACTCGGTACCCAATACTTAAAAAAGATTTCGGTACCTTATACTTCCTTTTCGGTATCCGATACCGATTATTTACATTTAACCCTCGCCATTATATGCATTTCAGGTTTAGAAAAAAATTCATTACTAATTTATATGATATCGGCTAAAACACTTGAACTTATCGCCACAGAAAAATTTATTATTTTATCAGTTTTAACCTTAGTCGATCCAAGGTTCAAGAAAAATACTTTGACGGATGAAGAAGCCTTTCAGGGGAGAGATTCTGTAGCCAGTTAGCGACAAGTTTCGGATCGATATCGCACTTGCTGACTTACAAATATTTGATATCAAAAAACAAAAATGCTTCAAACAAGTAAGGGTTTCTCTGTATTATGGCATCGAACCGACATATATACATCTTTCGTTTGAATCAGTAAAAAATCTCTATTGACTCTTACATTCAGGTTTTGTTAGGCGTTTTTCCATATTTTTGGCCTATGTGCGCTTTTATTCGAAACCTAAATGTTTCGGTACCGAGTATCGAGAGTATTGGGTACTTAAAAGTATTGACTCAGCACATCACTACTGCTGTCTTCTCTACTATGACGTCACCAAAACAGCTGATTCTGTCAAAATCACTGAGAGCCGAGTAGCGGTATCGTCATCGGCGCCACCTCTGTATTCTCTCCACCGTGGGCGCAATCCGCAGTACCGCTACTTTGTTCTTGGCGAATTTGACAGAATCAGTTGTTCGTGTGACGTCATTTTAGCAAACTGTTTGTATGTATGCAGAGATGTTTATATGTATGTAAATATGGCGACCTCCATGGTTTGACAGTTAACACTCTTTCTCTCCTCCATCTCCAATTACTCTTTCCTATTCGTTGCTCACTCACGTCATCACTCGCAGGAATGCGCAATCTTGTATTCTATCATTCTTGAGTCGTTAGAACCTGGAAAGATAGCGATGGCTGAAGTAAAAAGTGTTACACCATGGTACAGTTTTGCCCATCACTGTAAGTTGCATTTAGCGCTGAACCTACTAAAGCAAGTGTTTATTTTCCCACTGTTATAAATTTTTTAAATTTCATGGAATGTTCAGTTGAAGGTGTTTATCATTTATTTGGTATTTCCCTATTTTATTTTTTTTTATAAATAAATTGACTTGGAAATATACATGCTAAGAATCTTATTGAAATGTGTGAGTACCGGTTCGTCAGGTCTTCAAATTAGACGCATGTTTTAGAGAATTTCCTGTAGTTTTTGACAATAAAATTGGATATTTTCGCACAATTGGCAAATATACGTAATTTTCAATTTTTTGAACAATGAAAAATCACATTAAACGTCGAGACAAAAGAGAATATTTATTTTTAAGTATAGTCTATGCTTTTCTGAGAGTGGAAAGCAGAAATCAAGAATTATCCAAAATTCCATCACATTTAATGATTGTGCCCACATTTTTTGCGTGTTGTAGACGTTAGAGTGATCCAATCTTNTGCATCGTTGGCCACTAGACCCATTCGCTTTGCTTCTCTATCTAATTCCGGGAAGGCAGAATGGACGTAGCCCTGGTGTCTACNGTATAGTCTATGCTTTTCTGAGAGTGGAAAGCAGAAATCAAGAATTATCCAAAATTCCATCACATTTAATGATTGTGCCCACATTTTTTGCGTGTTGTAGACGTTAGAGTGATCCAATCTTCTCCATATTTTGGCTGCATTTCTTTATTCATTCTGAACGTTGGGAATAAACTTTTTTGTTTACTTATTCTTTAGAACGTTCCTGATGATATGCTAACGTATATTTCAAACGCGTTCTGTTTATTCTGGCTCTGAAATCGGATTATCCGGAATGTATAAAGAAACGCAACCTGCATATTTAGGATTTTCTAATAAAAGAGAGAGTACAAACTAAATTTCATCTACATCTAATGAAATTTAATATATCAGCCCACAAGAGTGGAGGGCGGGGCAAACTATCCCATCTTTTCTAAATTTCATAATTCCTTATTCCTTAATGAAACTAGAGCCCATGTAAAGTTTCAGCGAAATCGGTGCAGGTTAAGTATTATTTCCACCTGCCTGCATTAGTCGAAACACTGCACCGTGCAGCTATAGCATAAAATTTGGGCGATTTCCGTTTTTTAAGTAATGTGGTATTAAAAAATGTTTTCATTGTTTCTGTGCGACGAGTCACTGTATTACGTGATACATAAGTTAATTGTGTAAAGATCTTGTGCCATAGCTTGTCCGTCATTTCTAAAGAAATTCAGCATATCTCGGCATTGAATACTTTCAGAGCTGGAGCGTTTCTGTCCATTCGTACGACATGACCAAGCCAGTGCAGCCGCTGTATTTTAATTTGCTGCACTATGTCTATATTGTCGTATAGCTCACACAGGTCATCGCTAAGTCGTATTCGGTATTAGCCACCGTTAACGCGCAATGTTCCGTAAATCTTTTGCAGAATGTTTCTCCAAAAATTTCAAGAGTACAACGTAGAATGGACTTTACTTCTCAAATGCCTACTCAGGCAAAAGTAGCACTTATACGAGTAACAACAAATAGTTTATTATTATTAATATATGCATCATGTTGCGATGGTTTTGGCAATACGTGAAGAACCTATACAAATTTTTTAATTAGCATATAAATACGTATATACAAATACACATGTTCATAGCCTTGGTTTTATATTAGTTTTACGGAAAGTTACAATGAGTTCGATATGAGTAAGTATCGAGTACTTCTCTCCGATTTGTAGCATCGATACTTTTCTTCCATATTTTTAAAGAGTACAGGTATCGAGTATATGGCGGTATCGGAACAACACTAGGCAAGAGTGATTATCCGCAGGATATCTGATTGTCTGATGACAGGAGGTACTTCTTTTTGCATCGTTGGCCACTAGACCCATTCGCTTTGCTTCTCTATCTAATTCCGGGAAGGCAGAATGGACGTAGCCCTGGTGTCTACCGATGATATTGATGTCGTCAGCATACGGCAGCAATTGTACGCTAATGTAAAATGTTTTGCCTGAGCAGTAAAGGTCTTATTATTTTCTCCAAGATCAGATTAAAGAAATCACACAAAAGGGATTCACCTTGTCTGAAATGAGCAGTCTACTTGCAAAGTGCGCTATGTAAATTTTTTTCGATTTTTAGTTTTTGGAGGATTACGTACCAGTATTTATAGTAGTTTCATCTCCACTAACCACACAGTGCAAAATCTTTTTATATTCTGAAAAAATAGCATCAAACGTTAACTCTTCTTTCAAAAGTCGCTACCACAGTTATTTATAAACTTTCAAAACTATACATCTTCTGATGAACTTAGAAAACTGCTTTAGGTCGTATAGACTACTAATGTTATTTTATGTCATGTTATGTTATGTTACAATGTAATAAGGCTCTTATTTATCCAAATTTTTAGGTAATAATAAAAAAAATTCAATTTAAATGTTACTTGTTGTCGTAGTCGTTGTAGGTCTCTACAAATTCAGGTCGAGAGTGGCATTGAAATCGGCAAATAGATGGTGCGTGTCGATCCTATTCTCGAGAGACTTTTCCAAGATTTGGCGTATTGTGAAAACCTGGTCTATGGCGCATTTTCCGGGCCAAAAGCCAGTGCGTCGGCTTCAGTCTTTCACAAAACACGCCCGATAAGACCTTGTAAACCGTGCTTAGAGCTGAGATGTGAGCGAACAGAAGGTGACGCAACCGCTACTTTGGTTTTGCCGATTTTGACACTTATCATGTGAAAGCAAACGATGCCTCTAAAACTTTAAATGCACTGAAATTTACTAATATATATATATATATATAGATTGGCGCTTACACATATGTTAGTGTTTGGCCAAGCTTCTCGTCCGACTTGTGGCGTGCGCCTTGATGTTGTCACACAAAGCGGAGGGACCTACAGTTTTACGCCGACTCCGGACGGCGATTGTATTTTAATGAGAAGCTGTTTTTTATCGCAGAAATACACTTGGAGGTTTGCCATTGCCTGCCGAGGGATGACCGCTGTTAAGAAAAAAAACCTTTTTCTATATTTTTTTGGGATGTTGCTTTGGCCAGGGCATGATCCCAGGTGCTGATGAGTAAAAGCGCGCGCTGCTTACCACTACACCACAGCGGCCGACGAAATTTAATAATACTTTCACTAAAATCCCCGATTTCCCATTTTCTCTATTATCCAAAAATGGAATATGTAGATAATTGGCTCTTCTGCCATTTTCTTTTATTCTCTTATTCGGATTTGTTTACTTTTACACCAGAAATGACCGCCACCGGGAATGCGCAATCTTGTATTTTATCATTCTTGTGCTAAGGTGGCGCATATGGTGTAGTCGCCTTTCTTGTGGATTGCGCAGGGCACGCTTAAATTCCAGTCGTCGGGCATGCGTCCATCTGCCCAAATTCAGCATAACGGTTAATGAAAGCATCTTATCAGCTAGCCCCCATCGTACTAGCTATTCGTACCTTGTCATAGGCAGGCGGTGGGACATCGACTCCATCATCATCGACTGGGGACTAGGATTCGTCTTCTGCACTACTCTCAGTGCTGCTGTCATTCAATAGGGTGGGAAAGTGTTCTCTAGATAATTTAAATATGGTCTGGACATCGGTCCCTAGGTCTCCATGGTTGTTCTTACAGGAGTTCGTTCTGGTATTGGAACCTCCCTTAGGTCGCCTAACTCTCTGATAAAGTTTCCGTGCGTTTTTCCTGTAAGCGAGCATTTCAAGCTCCTCGTACTCGCGTATTTCTGCCTCTCTTACGTCCTGCTTCCCTCTTCAGCGCCCTTTATCAATTCTCAGAACCTAGTGCTGCATACTACCATGTTTTGGGCCCCGGCAAGGCGATCAGCCTAAGTCCGTTATCGAATGTTTCGTCGTGGTTCTAAAGATCTCTTCCTTGCCCACCCTGAAATTGAAATCAAGCACGATTTTGATAACGTGATGGGGGTAACGCTCGTATGTACGCTCACAGCACTTATAAAAAATATCCTTGAACGCCTCGTCCTTTTATTCCATCGGGGGTTGTGCGAAAATGAGCGAGATGTTGAAGAATCTCATAAAATAAGGAAAAAGCAAATTTGATCAAAATACATGTGCGAGTGTCGGTCGGTCAATAATAGTTTGGGGTTGTATTTCAAAAATTGTGTTGGTCCGTTAGTACGCATTATGCGTAATGAACAGTATCTGTTCATATTTCAACAAAATTTGAAAGATGTAGTCGAAAAATCTGCTGAATCTGCTGAAAAATCACCCAAAACACACTGCACATGTTCGCAAAGACTGGATACACAAGCAAAAATTTGCTAATTTGAAATGACCTGCACAATCCGCGGACATATTTAAATGTCATCGAGAATTTGCGAAATCAACTAAAAGCACAGCTTACTAAGTATCCAAGTCCGTCCAATGGAGTACATGAGCTGTGAAAGCAAACTAAGGATATATGGGAGGATATACCTCCAGAATTTTTACAGAGATACAAATAAGGTATACCAAATCGCATCTAGGAACTAAAAAAGCAAAAGGGTACTGAACATTGTGTTAATAGTTCTTTTTTTCGTGAAACTTGTTAAAAAGTTCTTAAAAATATATGAGTGCAAAACTGTAACATTTGCAATAATTTACATTTTTATCTGCTGGTTTTATTATTGTTGTTGGATTGACTTCAAATCATTATGAGAGAGGAAGTACAGGTGTACCAACCAATAAGAATATACAACAAAAGTATGAAAGTCGTTAGCACGATGTAGGGAGACAGAGGTGGCGCAATCAGCAGTACCGCTACTTTGTTCTTGGCGAATTTGACAGAATCAGTTGTTCGTGTGACGTCATTTTAGCAAACTGTTTGTATGTATGCAGAGATGTTTATATGTATGCAAATATGGCGACCTCCATGGTTTGACAGTTAACACTCTTTCTTCCCCCATCTCCAATTACTCTTTCCTATTCGTTGCTATCTTGACGTCATCACTCGCAGGAATGCGCAATCTTGTATTCTATCATTCTTGATTTAAATCTACCTATGCTCTTAATGCTCCAATTTCGCGTACTCTGAGAGAGTTAAATGAATTTAAAGACATTGATCTCTCACTACCAGGAGTGATGTTAAAAAATTTAGTCTTAAAATATATTTTAACTAATAGATACTAGTTTTTTTTTTTTGCATAGTCGGTAAGAATATTGTATTGTATTCCTGGACTGTTTGAATAAATGAAATGAAACTTAGAAAACTGCTTTCGTCGTATAGACTGTTAATGTTACCTTATGTCATGTTATGTTACAATTTTATAAGGCTCTTATTTATCCAAATTTTCAGGTAATAATAAAAAAGATTCAATTTAAATGTTACTTTTTGTCGTAGTCGTTTTTTAAAATTGCACAGCACACTAAGTATCCAAGTCCGTCCAATGGAGTACATGAGCTGTGAAAGCAAATTAAGGATATATGGGAGGATATACCTCTAGAATTTTTACAGAGATACAAATCAGGTATACCAAATCGCATCTAGGAACTAAAAAAAGCAAAAGGGTACTGAACATTGTGTTAATAGTTCTTTTTTTCGTGAAACTTGTTAAAAAGTTCTTAAAAATATATGAGTGCAAAACTGTAACATTTGTAATAATTTACATTTTTATCTGCTGGTTTTATTATTGTTGTTGGATTGACTTCAAATCATTATGAGAGAGGAAGTACAGGTGTACCAACCAATAAGAATATACAACAAAAGTATGAAAGTCGTTAGCACGATGTAGGGAGACAGAGGTGGCGCGATCAGCAGTACCGCTAATTTGTTCTTGGCGAATTTGACAGAATTAGTTGTTCGTGGGACGTCATTTTAGCAAACTGTTTGTATGTATGCAGAGATGTTTATATGTATGTAAATATGGCGACCTCCATGGTTTGATAGTTAACACTCTTTCTCTCCTCCATCTCCAATTACTCTTTCCTATTCGTTGCTATCTTGACGTCATCACTCGCAGGAATGCGCAATCTTGTATTCTATCATTCTTGAGTCGTTAGAACCTGGAAAGGTAGCGATGGCTGAAGTAAAAGTGTTACACCATGGTACAGTTTTGCCCATCACTGTAAGTTGCATTTAGCGCTGAACCTACTAAAGCAAGTGTTTATTTTCCCACTGTTATAAATTTTTTAAATTTCATGGAATGTTCAGTTGAAGGTGTTTATCATTTATTTGGTATTTCCTTATTTTATTTTTTTTTTATAAAAAAATTGACTTGGAAATATACATGCTAAGAATCTTATTGAAATGTGTGAGTACCGGTTCGTCAGGTCTTCAAATTAGACGCATGTTTTAGAGAATTTCCTATAGTTTTTGAGAATAAAATTGGATCTTTTCAGCACAATTGGCAAATATACGTAATTTTCAATTTTTTGAACAATGAAAAATCACATTAAACGTCGAGACAAAAGAGAATATTTATTTTTAATTATGATATATGTTTTTCTGAGAGTGGAAAGCAGAAATCAAGAATTATCCAAAATTCCATCACATTTAATGATTGTGCCCACATTTTTTGCGTGTTGTAGACGTTAGAGTGATCCAATCTTCTCCATATTTTGGCTGCATTTCTTTATTCATTCTGAACCTTGGGAATAAACTTTTTTGTTTACTTATTCTTTAGAACGTTCCTGATGATATGCTAACGTATATTTCAAACGCGTTCTGTTTATTCTGGCTGTGAAATCGGATTATCCGGAATGTATAAAGAAACGCAACCTGCATATTTAGGATTTTCTAATAGAAGAGAGAGTACAAACTAAATTTCATCTACATCTAATGAAATTTAATATATCAGTCCACAAGAGTGGAGGGCGGGGCAAACTATCCCATCTTTTCTAAGTTTCATAATTCCTTATTCCTTAATGAAACTAGAGCCCATGTAAAGTTTCAGCGAAATCGGTGCAGGTTAAGTATTATTTCCACCTGCCTGCATTAGTCGAAACACTGCACCGTGCAGCTATAGCATAAAATTTGGGCGATTTCCGTTTTTTAAGTAATGTGGTATTAAAAAATGTTTTCATTGTTTCTGTGCGACGAGTCACTGTATTACGTGATACATAAGTTAATTGTGTAAAGATCTTGTGCCATAGCTTGTCCGTCATTTCTAAAGAAATTCAGCATATCTCGGCATTGAATACTTTCAGAGCTGGAGCGTTTCTGTCCATTCGTACGACATGACCAAGCCAGTGCAGCCGCTGTATTTTAATTTGCTGCACTATGTCTATATTGTCGTAAAGCTCACACAGGTCATCGCTAAGTCGTATTCGGTATTAGCCACCGTTAACGCGCATAGTTCCGTAAATCTTTTGCAGAATGTTTCTCCAAAAATTTCAAGAGTACGACGTAGAAAGGACTTTACTTCTCAAATGCCTACTCAGGCCAAAGTAGCACCTATTGGCAAGAGGAGTGTTGTTCCGATATGAGTAACTACGAGTACTGAGTAATTTTTGTACTTGGATCCTCCCCTCAAGTAAATAGGTGGATAGTACGCAGTTAAAGTATTACTTACTTTTCCAAAAATTCTGAATTTTGGATCGGCCAAACACTAACATATGTATAGGCGCAAATCGTTTATTATTATTAATATATGCATCATGCTGCGATGGTTTTGGCAATACGTGAAGAACGCAAAGCTCTTATGAACCCTATACAACTTTTTTAATTAGCATATAAATACGTATATACAAATACACATGTTCATAGCCTTGGTTTTATATTAGTTTTACGGAAAGTTACAATGAGTTCGATATGACTAAGTATCGAGTACTTCTCTCCGATTTGTAGCATCGATACTTTTCTTCGATATTTTTAAAGAGTACAGGTATCGAGTATATGGCGGTATCGGAACAACACTTGGCAAGAGTGATTATCCGCAGGACATCTGATTGTCTGATAACAGGAGGTACTTCGTTTTGTATCGTTCGCCACCAGACCCATTCGCTTTGCTTCTCTATCTAATTCCGGGAAGGCAGAATGGACGTAGCCCTGGTGTCTACCGATGATATTGATGTCGTCAGCATACGGCAGCAATTGTACGCTAATGTAAAATGTTTTGCCTGAGCAGTAAAGGTCTTATTATTTTCTCCAAGATCAGATTAAAGAAATCACACAAAAGGGATTCACCTTGTCTGAAATGAGTAGTCTCTTTGCAAAGTGCGCTATGTATATTTTTTTCGATTTTTAGTTTTTGGAGGATTACGTACCAGTATTTATAGTAGTTTCATCTCCACTAACAACACAGTGCAAAATCTTTTTATATTCTGAAAAAAATAGCATCAAACGGTAACTCTTCTTCCAAAAGTCGCTATCACACTTATTTATAAACTTTCAAAACTATACCACTTCTGATGAACTTAGAAAACTGCTTTAGGTCGTATAGACTGTTAATGTTATTTTGTGTCATGTTATGTTATGTTACAATTTTATAAGGCTCTTATTTATCCAAATTTTCAGGTAATAATAAAAAAGATTCAATTTAAATGTTACTTGTTGTCGTAGTCGTTTTTTCTAATTTATGGCTTTTTATTATAAAATCACAAAACGCTGTTTGCAAGTGGACTGCTCAAATCTCTTTTTTTTATCAAACGGCTCGGAGAGGTCTCTACAAATTCACGGAGCAGGTCTCTACAAATTCAGATCGAGAGTGGCATTGAAATCGGCAGTAGATGGTGCGTGTCGATCCTATTCTCGAGAGACTTTTCCAAGATTTGGCGTATTGTGTAAACCTGGTCTATGGGGCATTTTCCGGGCCACAAGCCAGTGTGTCGACGGTGGGCTTCAGTCTTTCACAAAACACGCCCGATAAGACCTTGTAAACCGTGCTTAGAGCACGATGTAGCGAACAGAAGGTGACGCATTCCGCAAACCGTTACTTTGGTTTTGCCGATTTTGACACTTATCATGTGAAAGCAAACGATGCCTCTAAAACTTTAAATGCACTGAAATTTACTAATACTTTCACTAAAATCCCCGATTTCCCATTTTCTTTATTATCGAAAATGGAATATGTAGATAATTGGCTCTTCTGCCATTTTCTTTTATTCTCTTATTCGGATTTGTTTACTTTTACACCAGAAATGACCGCCACCGGGAATGCGCAATCTTGTATTTTATCATTCTTGTGCTAAGGTGGCGCATATGGTGTAGTCGCCTTCCTTGTGGATTGGGCAGAGCACGCTTAAATTCCAGTCGTCGGGCATGCGTTCATCTGACCAAATTCCGCATAACGGTTGATGCATCTTATCAGCTAGCCCCCAGCGTACTAGCTATTCGTACCTTGTCATAGGCAGGCGGTGGGACATCGACTCCATCATCATCGACTGGGGACTAGGATTCGTCTTCTGCACTACTCTCAGTGCTGCTGTCATTCAGTAGGGTGAGAAAGTTTTCCCTACATAATTTAAATATGGTCTGGACATTGGTCACTAGGTCTCCATGGTTGTTCTTACAGGAGTTCGTTCTGGTATTGGAACCTCCCTTAGGTCGCCTAACTCTCTGGTAAAGTTTCTGGGCGTTTTCCTGTAAGCCAGTATTTCAAGCTCCTCGTACTCGCGTATTTCGGGCTCTCTTACGTCTTGCTTCCCTCTTCAGCGCCCTTTATCAATTCTCAGAGCCTAGTGCTGCATACTACCATGTTTTGGGCGGCGGCAAGGCGATCAGCCTATGTCCGTTATCGAATGTTTCGTCGTGGTTCTAAAGATCTCTTCCTTGCCCACCCTGGAATTGAAATCAAGCACGATTTTGATAACGTGATGGGGGTAACGCTCATATGTACGCTCACAGCGCTTATAGAAAAGATCCTTGAACGCCTCGTCCTTTTCTTCCATCGGGGGATGTGCGCAATGAGCGAGATGTTGAAGAATCTCACTTTAATGCGGACTGTGTCTAGACGTTCGTCCATAGGGGTGAACCCACAACAATGCCAACACCGAATTACCGCTCCCGCTGCCCGCCCGACGCATTTCTTGAAAGGCGGGGAATTAAGCTCTTGCCCGACATTAACCAGCCTGGCAGGGGTACCTTTCCCCAATTAGGGTCCGGAAATTCCAGGTGAATGCCCTCAATCGTTATTCTTTAAACGTGTGCCCTGGTCGTCTTCAAATAGGGGATCTTATCAGAGGCTTTGTCTCTTTTCTTCACAGGAAGTGGTTTTAACTTGGTGGGTCCCAAACCCAGCGCACAACCCATTGCTGGAAGCGAGGTGGTTTGTTAACCGAAAAGGTAAACGTATGTATATAAGACGCCCGCTTGCAACCGCACCTACTAGTAGACAGACGCTCCAACTTCAGTTAAAGCGATAAGTTCCGTAACAGAGCTAAAAAGGTGCCTACCTAAGAAGGCCGGTCTGCCCTTAACTAAAGGTGGGCATCTACAGAAGAAGTGCTCAAATGTTTCTTCTTCTTCCTGCTCTCTGCAACTTCTGCAATATTCATGGGAGAATATTCCCAATCTCGAATCGTGCCTACCAAATAGCCATTGACCTGTTACACAAGCCAAGACTAATGTCTTCTCTTGAGGCGCTGAGCAGTTCTTCCGTTTTTTTCTTACCAATTGTGCCCTCACTTGCCCTCATCTTGCCATAACTTATTGGCCTCTTGAATAATGTTGTTTCTAATCCTTACCTTACAGGTTGCAACGGATATCTCATTTTTGCCTCTCTTAACCAACAGTGGAAGATTGGTGCCTTTCCTGACTAGATCATCGGCCCTACAATTTCCTTCAATATTTCTATGCCCCTGGACCCATATTAGGCTGACCTTGAATACGGTGCTAATATCGTTCAGAGCTGCTCGGCATTCCTGTGCAGCCTTTGACTTTAGCATAACCGCGTTCATTCATTCGACGATCGCCTGGCTGTGCGAGAAGCTATTTATCGAAGTCTTCGTTACAGCAGATGTATTAAAGTACACAGCCACCTTAATCGCTAGAACTTCTGCCTGATAAACACTGCAGTGGTCCGGAATTCGGCCGTATAGTTCCTTACATAAAACTCCATAGTCGACTCTATTTTCTATGTAGCTTGGTTCCTCCCTTCTCCATGATCTTGGTGTTTGCCACTCTCTTCTTGACGGTATATTCGTCTTAAAGAGCATGTCGAGATGTGGGTTAGGGGCAGAGTAGCCGATCTCTTGGTTATAACTACCCAGAGTGGGGGAGGGAGGAGAAATAACACAAACGGCAATAACCCAAAATTGGCTTTATTTCACTTTTAAATGGGAAATCTGAGTTTTACCTTATTTCCAACAAAGTTTGGAAATAATAGAAATTTTGCCTTGTTTCCCTTTGCTTATTTATACTATTTGTAACAAAAAGAGTTTACTGACAGAAGGAAAAATAACTTTGTTTATCCGAAAATACAATTTAACAAATATTTTTACTTATGAAAAGTCTAACAAAATATAGGGAAAGCGTCGTCTTTATTAACGGCTCTGCAAATTGGACATAGAGCTTTTGCATGAATTTGGTCTGCATGCGTTTTAATATGTTGAAGGCATTGCTGGAAAACCTTAAAAAGTTTGCATTGAACCATGGCGCAATAAATAGGTGAAGTAATAAAACAGCTTTCTCCCTTAATTTTCTGACATTCGGCTGCCGTTTAGTAAAATTTTAAAGGCTTTTTTAATTAGGCAGTGTAAAAAATCTTGCAATGGGGAGTGCAATGGGTTATAGTCGTTGCGCTGGGTATGCAGTTACAGTTACATGGCTATACTCAATCCCGACTCTTGCGTCCTCGTTAGCGTACTCTGGGCAACGTGAGCAACCCATGTGCGAGATGCGGTAACCAATCCGAGTGGAGCCTTGGGTCACGGCAGAAAGAGAGGGAGCTTCGGTGGGGCCACTCCGACTTATTCGGTTTAAGATCTCACTGAAATCTGCAGCGTCTGTTCACCAGTAGGTGCGGCTGCAAGCGGGTGTCTACTTGGAGCAAGCGGCTCGATTATAAACGTGTATTTGGTTGCGAAACCACCCCCGTCCAAGCAATGGGTTGTGCGCTGGGTTTGGGACCCGCCACGTAAAAACCACTTACAGTGAAGAAACAAGGCAAAGCCCTTAATGGAGAAGGTGCCTCTGTCCGGCTGAAATCACCGCCATCCAAGAAATGCGGTGGAAGGGGCAAGGCAAGCAATGTCTGGGGCCTTGCGACGTCTACTACAGCTGCCATGTAAAGGAGCGCAAATTCGGAGCTGGATTTGTGGTGGGAGAGAGACTACGTCGCCGAGTACTGTCGTTCACCCCGGTGGACGAGCGTCTAGCCACAATCCGCATCAAAGCGAGATTCTTCAACATCTCGCTCATCTGCGCCCATGCCCCGACGGAAGAGAAGGATGAGGCATCCAAGGATCTCTTCTATGAGCGCTTGGAGCGCACATAGGAGCGCTGCCCCCGTCATGATATCAAAATCGTGCTTGGCGACTTCAATGTCAGGGTGGGCAAGGAAGGGATCTTTGGAACCACCGTCGGAAAATGCAGCCTCCACGACGAAACGTCCGACAACGGATTGGAGCTGATCGACTTCGCCGGGGCCCGAAACATGGTAGTATGCAGTACTAGGTTCAAGCATAAAAAGATCCATCAAGCTACGTGGCTAGTCTCCGGATCGAAA